>NC_061517.1:3450000-3525000 GCF_022379125.1 Scophthalmus maximus | reverse complement strand
TCCATGAGTAACAAGGAGGGGTGGACTCCCCCCCCCCCCCTCCCCGAGGGAGCTGCTGTCATGGGCGCGTCCAGCTCTCTTGGACAGACGGACCCTCCTCATCAGGATCTGGCCGAAGCACAAGTCACTGAGGGGTTGACTTTCTCCTGGTAAAAAACGTGTTGTCTTGTTTAACCCCATGTGATGATGATGATGTTGATGATGATGATGATGATGATGATGATGATGATGATGATGATGATACTGACTTCTGCTTGGGTGGAAGAGCAGAGAGGGAGAGAGAGAGAAAATACAGTTCTGGGATGACTTGGGAGGATCAGAGAGAGAAAGAGTTTGACGAGCACAGTGAGAAATAAGTGGTGAGAAAAAAATGATCATCTGGATTCAGGAATAATTTCACGGATTCTTGTGAGATTCAAAGCCGCTGGCGTGGATCCAGAGAGAAAGAAAAAAACGTTTTTTTCTCAAGGACCAAGTCTCAAGGACCTTGCGATTTCTCTTTCTCCAGCCCCGTTACCTACTGGCTGTCTGTATACTTTACGTCACCGCGTTGACCATATTCAAACAAGTTCTTAGATTTCCACAGTACCACAAAGTTCTAAGATTAATATGCTTTCATTTCAGGCAGCGTCACCTCTACAGCCATGTACCTCATGCACGAGACTTACAAACCCCCTTCGGTCACATTGAGCCGCTTTCATTCTCTAGTATATTGTCGTAGGATACTGGAAGATCTGTAGCTTTGAAAGTCAAACATGTTGGATAACCAAGTGCCGGAGACAATCGCCGTTGAGATGCCCCTTGAATTTACATAAAACACAACGTGTTTTTTCTTTTAGTTTTCCAGGAATGTATGACTTGATTTGGGAAAAATAATTATGGACAGTGTGCCACAGTGTCTGCGAGTCTCACGCCCATGTGGAGGCTGAAAGCTGGTTGTCAAGGGAAGAAATCCCCAATCCTCATTCTGGGGCAAAAAAGAGACGTGGCATCGTCTGAAGTTCATCTCCAGTTGGTATTCGGCTTCGGCGGGCGCGAGCTGGCGACTCATTTGTGTTTCCTCGAGCCATTTCAACTGTGGTAGATGCTCCAATTGTACAGATCGACGAAGCGCCACGACGACTTTCGGAAAAGAATGGAGGACTACCTGGAGAGGTGGTTGGTCTTTTAATGGCCATAGCAAAAGCTGTTTCACATATGTTGAATTTTGCCCTCGGCGTATAGGATCCGTGCCTTTTTGACAAAAAAATATGCTCAAATCCCCTAATTTTCTAACACAATCATTAAAAAAAAGAAGTTATTTTCCTTCATTGTCCTTCTCAGATGGTCTTTTGTGAACAACTGATCAGCCAAACGGCTTTTGCTGCTCCCTCCGTGGCTCAGATTCGACTTCACCCTGCCTGACATGCTGTCTGTTCCCGTGCCCGCTGCTATAATTGCTTCCATGTCTCTCAGTTGTGGTGCGGGGGCCACGCTGATGATGTTAGTGCGAGACGGAGAGAGAGAGAGAGGGGAGGACGAGGGACGACAGGGGCCAGCTGGGTGGGGTCATTTGCTGAGCTCCGTTCTCTCTCAGCTGAGAGAGAGAGAGAGAGTCCCCGCATGTCCATGACACAACCTCGCAGGCGTCCCATGAGTAAGGCTTTCCCCTCGGCCTTCATAGCGTGCTATTTCCATCATCGTCATCATGGGCGTGTCCTTACGTCCTCCACCGCAACCTCCCACGAGCCGATTAAAGTCGCCACACACCAAGCGGAGTAAAGAGAAGAAATGAGTTCAATTCAGAGCATGAAATAAAACCTCTCGCCGCCTTCTGAGCCGCGAGAGGCCGCTCGCATCGTGAAATGGAGATACATTGATTTGAAACACATTCGAGAAGATTTCTGACGACGCGGCATGCTTCCACTGAGAGAGATCTTTCTGATCCGCGGCTCACTCATCAACACAAGCGACTGATAATCCCTCAGTCTCAGTCAGACGGCCGAAGCCAGATTCTATTTTTTTCTGAGGCAAAACCAGAATGAACTCAGTGTCCAGACTCTATCCAGGTGTCTGGCAGCAGGTGAGGGAGGCCGGATCACCCAGGTGACACCTGGGTCCTCTGACCGGGACCAGCCAGGTGTCACCTGGCTCCTCTGACCGGGACCAGCCAGGTGTCACCTGGCTCCTCTGACCGGGACCAGCCAGGTGTCACCTGGCTCCTCTGACCGGGACCAGGGGGCCAGGTGTCTCCGTCCCTACCTGAGAAACCCCTTCCGGTTAGAGAAGGTTCTGGGGTGAAACCAGGACAAACATGTGCATCGTCCTTGGGCAGCGCACGAACAAACTGAGATGATGAACTGATTCCAACATCTTTTTTTTCTCTCCACATCACAGGAAATCGAGCAAGACGAGCTGTAACAATGACTTCATGAGAACAACGGTCCAATTGTGTGTCGTCGCCCCCCCCCGGCTCCCGGGATCAGGTTAGTGTTAATTCAACATATTACCCACTCATCTGCACTTTCCTTGCTGCATGTTTACCACATAAAAGATCAGATCATTTGTTGCAAAACACAATTGAACGCACTGTTACACTGGGAGATCCAGCCGAATGTTTCGGAAACGGAGACGCGGAAAGTTTAGGGCGTGACGACACTGCGTGACTGCACACCTACTCATTTCCACTGTCTGCTGGGTGAGACGCAGAGATTCTGCTGAGTCGCACACGTCGGTGATGCAACACAAACATGTGGTTTGACAGGGAGTTACAGTACGAGCTGATACTCTTTACTTGACCAGTGACTTGGACTTCACAGACTCATGTTACAACTGCGAGGATTCAGATTCTCTCTCTTACAGAGAAGTTGCAGAAAGATGTCCAAAGATGCTGAAATACTAATCTGACAAGGACAAAAGATATTTTGGGAACCACAGATATATTATTACATATTTTTATAGTATAAATATAGTATATAAATAATTATTTGGACTACATTAGATGAGATAGAGAAGACCACCCTTGTGCTTCATGCCTTTAAAGTACAGTTCACTTACGATGAAACACCCGTTGTCACATTCAGCACGGCTCAGCGTTGTCGTTCATTGAATATCTAAAGTGTTGAGACACCAAGACTGTGGTTTTGAACACAAACAGCAGAGCTAAGCGAGAAAATGAGGGCGTGTTTCTTCCTGTGATTCAGCTTCACGTCTCGCTGCTCTCTTGTTGGCCAATC
Source organism: Scophthalmus maximus (assembly GCF_022379125.1). Lineage (NCBI taxonomy): Eukaryota > Metazoa > Chordata > Actinopteri > Pleuronectiformes > Scophthalmidae > Scophthalmus > Scophthalmus maximus. The sequence goes on along the minus strand of NC_061517.1, from coordinate 3,521,785 downwards.
TTCCAGAGATTTGAAGTATGGTTTCAATTTGATTTAACATTTGAACAGTTTATGCCAGCAACTTACAGTTTGTTTGGATTGGGAAGCTCCCAGGCATGGCTTCCTTGCGATCGTGAAAGAAAGAATGTTTTGAATTGTTTTCCCTGATAGCCAAGGCCTCAAAGAACAGCTTTCAAAAGGGTAAAATCTTCATCATTGTTGTTCTGTGTGTCATTATAATGAATGTCTGTGAGATTCAATTTCCGTTTTGTTTTTTTCTTTTGTCTTTATGGTCATATAACTATTGCTACATTCATGTGGTATCAATGTAGCATACATAGTCTGATAGCCTAGGGTGTCCTTAAAACAAGAAAGATGGATATGACTTGACTGTACATTACAGGGTTGAGGTTCGACAAGCATTATTACACGAGGTGATGGCTTAGGGTTCGACGTACACATAAAGCTCCAAAACTCGAGATGCATGGAGATGAATTCTAACGCGAGATGTGACCTGACGAACTTATTATTGTCCACATGTGATCAAATCACCATGGACACATATCGTCAGATACGAACAGGGCCGTAAAAGATTTTAAGGCTAGCTTCCCCCCACTCTGTGTGCTAAGCTAAGATAACCAGCTGCAGGCAGTAGCTCCATATAGCTCCATAGTTAATAAGCATATTTCCCAGTTATTTTTTTCTATTTTGCCTCCGTTAAAAGAAACAATCTCAGCCCAGATTCCCTGAGACTTCCTCATTCCATCGCTAAATTTTCCTGCAAACCTCCTCCACATGCCGGAGCAGCCCACGCTGGGCTTAGGCACCGGGCGCCTCATTAGCACAGCGTGGTGCCGTGAGTTCCGTTATTCTCTAACAGGCACACACACACACACACACACACACCCTGCTTTGGCTGTGATTCAAACCCGAGCATTAGGGTTCCTAAAGCTTCCATATATTCACGTCTGTCACAGTCCCGTGCCCATCGCACTCCACCTCCTTTCACTTCCCCTTCTCGCTGTATCTCACCGTTTTTCCTTCATCCGTTAGTTCTCTGATTCATTATTTTTCCATCCTTCCCCCTAAACACGCATACATCACCCCAATAAATACGAGACCATGTCTTAAAATAGTCCGTGATGATGACTAAGACAACGTTAAAGTAATGCATTAGGTGCAGCTGTTCGCTCGAACCCAACAAAGGCACCTCTCTGACTCACTGGCGTTTTACCCTGTAATCAGCACACACACAAAAAAAAAGATTCAGGGGAGAAAACAGGCCTTCAGGTGATTCAACAAAGAGTGCGTTGATTCACCTGCCAGCTGCCGGCGAGGGGGCCGGCTTGCTCGGGAGGGGAGGCCGTGATTAGTAAACGGTCGGGAGACGGGTGGTCACACTCCGCAGGAGCCCGACGAAGGGGCCCGAGTGCACAGAAAGGGCCCGCAGGCGCAGATGCTGACGTTGGCGAGAAACTACGCAGAACCCTGTAATCTGGTGACACTCGAACACACGAGCGCACTGGACCGGACACGTGTGGTCGTGTGTGTATGAGCGAATGAGTCTATATTTTTTAAATCTACAATGCAGATAGTTTTAGTTCTATCTCATTTAGGAACATTGTATCTGTTTCGCTGGATAATCTGTGGGACTGAAAGAATAGTTGTTGTTGTTGTTGTTGTTGTTGTTGTTGTTGTTGGTAGAACTTACTGATTAGGAAATCATATTTTTGTATCTTATCCATGGACAAAGAGAAATGTTGTTTTATGAGGACTTACTGACTGGAACTACTTCTTGGCTGGGTACAGTGACACGTTAATTAATACATTTACCCGTTTCGAGTCTTCACTCTTAGTTAAGCTAATGGCCTGTTGGATGTATATAGCATCATAGAACAAAGATAAGAAAGTCATATTGACCCTCTCATCTAATTCACATAAACACAGAAGCTGAAAAAATGAAAAACAATTTATTAGGATTATCATTATTTTCACAATTTCTTCATTTAAAAAACTCACCTTGAATATAAACGTTTTATTAATTTATTTATTTTTTCGTGTCTTTTTTCCAATTCCATCAGAATCCAAAATGTCCACCCGTGTCCTGGCAGAGCCAGGCCAAATTAAATTTTAAAAAACTAAATTAAATTACTAATTAAAGCTAAAATTGTTCCGTTGGCAAAAAACCCAAACATCCCAGTCCAGCTTCCACTCACATTACATTTTCTTAATGAGCGAATAGAGTTTCCTCTGTTGTAGAAATTAAAAGCCGTCTGCCTCGATAAAGAAACGGAGGTAAATGGGAAAGTATGTTTTCACTTCCTCTGGATGAATCCACCCTGTAAAGGTCAAAATCACATGTGAAACCGACTCATTAAACACAAAGGGGCTTTTATGGCCTTATGGTGGAAGAAGTCAAAAAAAATCTTTTCGCAAAGAATTAGAAATATGGGGGTCACCCATTACTCACAGGGATATGATCCATGGCGTCTGCTCACACTCAACATCCCTAAGAAGTCTGAACCCATCACCCTCAAAATACATCCCCCAGGTCCTTCAACAGCAAATATATATATATATATATATATACACAACCACAGGGAGAGAACAGTGCTTACCTACACAGAGGTGGTTATGTTTTTACCCCTGTACATTTGTGGTTGGTTAACTGGTTGGTTGACTGGTTGGTTGGTTGATTGGTTGGTTGACTGGTTGGTTGGTTGGTTGTTTGGTTGGATGGTTGGTTGGTTGGTTGGTTGGTTGACTGGTTGGTTGGTTGGTTGATTGTTTGGTTGTTTGGCTGTTTGGTTGGTTGGTTGGTTGGTTGGCTGTTTGGTTGGTTGGTTGGTTGGCTGTTTGTTTGGTTGGTTGGCTGGTTGGTTGGTTGGCTGTTTGGTTTGTTGATCGGCTGTTTGGTTGGTTGATTGGCTGTTTGTTTGGTTGGTTGGCTGGCTGGTTGGTTGGTTGGTTGGTTGGCTGGTTTATTGGTTGGTTGGTTGGTTGGTTGGTGGTTGGTTGGTTGGTTGGTTGGTTGGTTGGCTGGTCTGTTGGTTGGTTGGTTGGTTGGTTGGTTGGTTTGATTGTCAGCAGGATTACGCTAAAACCACAGAAAAAAAATCCACAGAACTAAATGGAAGGATGGGGCATGGGCCAAGAAAGAATTTTCCTCCCCTTCCTGTAACATGGTGATATTATTGGAGGGAACAATGCGTGGATCTTGATGAAAGAAACCAGGCATATTTAGGGAACTGTATCTTGAGTGCCATTGTAGTTGCACCTGTTCTAAGCCCTTGTGCCCACACCAAGCAACGAGTGTTTAGCGTTAAAACCTGAAGGAAAGAACTGGTGGGAAACAGCACCAGAGGGTGAAATGAGGGCTATCAGGACATATTCTAATCATTAACCAGCCGTCACATTACTGTGCCAAGGATTTGTGGCAGTTTAAATTCCTCATCTCCGTCTTCCTCGTTCTCTCCCCTGGTGCTTAATTCCTTTTGGGGAATGTGTGCGGGGGCTTGGGGGGCATCTTGGGTTTCTACTCAAATATTTTATCAGCTCCCAGATGCTGTCAGACAAAGATGTCAAGTAAATCTGTACCATGATCACAGGGGCGTCCTCTGATGTGTTTCTCAGAAACGCCTTGTCAATCTCAGTTGACTCTGAAACAGAAGAAAATGAAGATCCCCGGTGATTTCTCTGCGATATTTCCTTTGAGGACCCGATGGGAAAGCCGTCGCGTCTCATGGAAGTGCTGAACCGTATCATCCCTGGGAGCAGCTGGGAGTGACTGGCCATTAAAGGATGAAGAGGGAGATCAAATTGACATTGAGCAGTGCTGTGACCTTTTAACTCTTGCTGGTGCATAATCTCCCCCTCTTTACCCGTTTACACAGCTCAGGTGACTCTGCACGCCAGGACCGATATCTTCTGAATCCTGCAGACACAATGAACAGGGACATTGTCTTTTAGAGCAGATTTTCTTTCAAGCTGAAAACGACGCATGACATGAGTCTTTATCTTGCACCTTTTTTGGCTTTTTAGTGTTTTTTCTCTGAAGAATAAACTTCAAGAATTATCGATTGAAGGAAACAAAGAACTGAGAAAAGCAGAAAACTTTTTCGGCATTCCAGAGCGTCAGGGAGCTTAACCTCGTGTTCAATGGGCCGAGCAGACCTATTATCTGTTACTCACATTGCTAACACTTACAACTTGACATCGGCTCACAGATGCAGAGCAGATTTCCAAAAGAACCAAACTTCGGAATGACCTCACAGTAATTTGTTTGGTCCACAAGTCACAAGGATGTTGCTCAGTGTCCAGACGAGCCGGTTTATTCTTGGAGAAAAGGTCTCTGCTCTACTTCCATTCTTTCCAACGGGAGGTGGGGGGGGGATCCCCGGGGGGGGGATCCCCTTTCCACTAAAACCCTGGAGAGAGGCTATTAATAATTCTGCGGAGTCAGCCCTGATGTGTAATTAATTTTCAGCAGTAGTTGCCCCTGCGATGAGGCGGTGCACTGTTATGACAGGCCCCTCCATCAGGCCCATCACCTGTTGGACTCATGCTACGCCTGTTTTCCCAGCGGAAACCCGAGACCGGGCCCTGATTCCCAGAACACATGGGCTCCAATGACAGAGCTGTCGAAGAAAAAAAAAAGTACTTGTTTGTGTTTGACAAAATTCCCTTACATTCATAACGGGAAAGAAAAACATTTAACGTGATTTTTTTTAATAGCAGGTGGTCTAATAATTTCTACAATATCATAATTGAAGTTTTGGTCTCAAAAACATGATCTTTCCAAAGAAGGAACCATTCTGCAACATGCTGTTAACAAGCCAGTACGTAACAAAAATGAAGAATTGTCATACCCCAACTGAACCTTGATGGTTATAATGAAATAGAACATTAATGTTTGATTTCTAGTCTCTGCTTCTGCAAGGAAGAAGATGCAGGCAGCCAACAAAAAATAAAATACTTATCAGCTTCTCACTAATCTGAACCTGTAAACTTAAACACCACATTTCCTGAGTAAACTCCACCCTTACAGATTATTCCACAAATGGAAAATGCCCTCCAGCCTCCAATATCCCAACCCTAAACACACACACACACACGCACACACACACACACACACACACACACAAACACTGAGCGAACCACTGCCTGCTTCTGCATACATGTTTCCATGACACCAAGGGTGATGAGAGCCCAGCATACACACACACACACACACACACACACACACACACACACACACACTATGGAAACTCTTACCCAGCGAGCCGACGACAGGGCAAAGCATTGTTTTCACAGGTACACCAGTGAACCTTTTTTGTTACAGGGAATTAGATCATTTGGCTAAAACAATCAGCATGTAGGACGTTCTGCTAAACACCGAGCGAGCCTTCTATAAACAGCACACGGCCCGGCCCCTGCTGGGAATCACTATCACCGCCAGTTTTATACAAGAACGATGGAGAAACACACACACGCACACACACACACACACACACACAGGACTGTAGGAATATGGGATTAATTAAGGGCCGAGGAGCGACTTGCCTGCCGTCACGGGGGTTAGACGTTTGCCACAAGCTGGGAATTTTACATGATTCACTTAAAACGTCCATGAGGGAATAGCGCACATGGACAGGAAGTGATTCTACATCCTTTCTCAGATTTTTGCAGAAACCCGTGGTCCTTCTTATTCCCACCACTCACCGCGACACGAAGTCTGACCCCCGCAAACGTGCCATTGATCAACGGAGCCCGAGGCGACAGCGGCACCAGGTTCCGCGGCAGAGGAGAACTCTCAGCGCGTTTGGATGAAGACAAATCTGTTCCGACGTAATTCAAACACATACTCTGTCTTTCTGTTTCTTTTCTTAAGTCTCAGGCTTCAACACATTTTTCTTAAACACGGCTCTGCACAAACACTAACGAGGCCCTGCTCACGCACAGAGGTTATCTGAGCTAAATGCTATCGTGTTAGCATGCTTACATGTCGACGATGACAATGATAAAATGCCAAAAATGTAGCACGTATAATGTTTACTGTGTTCATTATCTTGATTTATGATAGCATGCTAACATTTGGTTAGCATTAACTGTCCAGACAACAACATTACTGTTGGTTCACGCCCACAGTGCTATTTTTAGCCATAGTCGGCCATCTTTTTTTCTCCTGACAAAGCTATAACACCCCACAGCACCCTACCCTCACCCTGATGGCAGACAGACACCGTTAGTTGTCTAGCACGTTGTAGCATTTAGCAGGTAAAGAGACAAATATGTCCTCAGGAGTTGGTTCGCCAGGCTCCGCCCAGGTCAAAATCTTATTTGACAAGGCTAAAGACACGTCGGCCATCTTGTCCATCGCTAGTTCGAGACGTGGATCCCACTTTAACCACCATTCCAACAGTAAGAGACCCAACTGAGCTAAAAGAAGAGTTCAAATTGGAATTACATTCACTTTGTGGCCAGACACAACACTCAGAATGAATTATATTGTCACTCGACGACTCCCTTATGTGTCAGACGCATGATGTAGCAAAGTTGCGTTTTCAACTTGTTTCCACAACAAAGTTGCCATGCGCAATCAATTATTGCCAATCTCACACAAAGTAATATGAGAGTGAGAATGAGAGGGAAGTTCTTAAAATATTTGGCCAAAGAATTGGTTAAGTTAATACAGTTGATCCTGACGTGAACAAGTGTACCAAACTTCACGGGACGCAATCCAATAGATAACATGGTATCTAAAATGTAAAAAAAATAATCGTGGCACTTGATGAGGGGTCACAAGTTATCACAATAATCACGGCTATTTGTGGAAACCCAACCAGTAACATTTACTTTTTTACCTGTGTCACTTCATCAAAAGACAGTAGGAAGGCTCATCCAATCCATCAAATACTCCTTGAGATATTCGGTCTGGACCAAAGTGGGGACACTGCCGTCCCCAGAGCCGGTCTGCAAATGTGAATAATACACCGTTTATGGGGAGTGAGAGCACGAACCGCAGCGTCATGTATTATAGCAACAACATCATTTTAATGACACGATGTTACCACAGCAGGGGGATGATATCACAGCGCGTCGGCCCCTGAGCCCCCGCCAGCCTCCGTCTCGTTAACGTCATCTCCCGCAAATGATTGCCACTTGAGACCTTTAAAAATGGGAAGCGATCACCGAGGGGAAAAAGAACCCCAAACAAGGAAAGACAGTCACGAGGACCAAATGGTCCACACCGCTTTTTACTTGAATTACCAGCAGCAAATTTGTCAAGACAACCGTCTTGTTTGGAAAAATGAAAAGCCTTAATTGAAGCTGCATGAGATTCGAGTGCGGGAGAGGCAGATTCCCTGCGGGCCTGCAGATACCTCCGGTATGAGGTCACCTCTCTTCTCCCCTCGGCCGAGATCGAAAATATTCAGATGAGGTTATCCACTGGTTGTTGTTCAGAGGCTATGTAAGCATATAGATATTTCAACGTCCACCTCGAGGAAAGCCGGGCGCGCAGCCAGTTGCTCGGCTAATGGGATGGTTTTTATTAGAGGACTGAAGGGAAGCAACACACACACACACACACACACACACACACACACGGAAACATGCACGGAACACAAACTACACCCTGCTCATTTCATTTTTTTTTTTTACAGTAACTTCCCTTGTGTGTGTCAGAGTTGTTGTTGGGGAACATGGACGTGTAGCGATGAGCGACGTGTCCGTGGGGACGGGCAGGCAGAGCGAGACACGACATATTTCACACAACTGTGGACACAGCTGTTTCTGTGGTTTCTGCGGAGACGCACGCGGCCGTGCTGCTTTCCTGCAGTTACGTGTATTATTTTTGCTTTGATTGACTATTTCCAGTCTTGCCACCTTACACCCAGAGGAGGATGCCCAACAAAATACATCTTCTGGTTTCCTTATTCAGTGTGCTCCTGCACGTTGGAATCAATTTCGGACCTGAATTCCATTTAATGTTAAAAAAAAGTCACAAATAAATCATTTGAAAGCTTTTGTCCTGTTACACACACACACACACACACACACACACACACATGTACAAGATTCTACGTGTAATGAGAATGAATCATCTTTTGTACAAGATATCATTATCTAAGGCCCTGCTGTGACGACTACAGTATTTTGCTACCGACTATTTCGTCGGCAGCAAAATAGGACCAACGGTGCCACGGTGCAATGGTTATAAACCATTTATTAATTGATATCTGATTAATAACAGTTGAGTTGAGATCATCTATTGTTTGTAATTTAAGTGAACTAAGACCTCATATCGTTGGCTTCAAACCTCAGGGACGCTGGAGGGTTCGGCTTTAGTGTCCATGTTGAGGTCATAACCTGCGACACAAGGTGTGACAAGTAAGTACTGACCCATTATCTGGATTCACGCGCTGAGAAAAAATAGAAAATCCCTGCTTTAAGCCATCCTGGAAGAGACTGTGACAAACTATTATGAAAATATTTAGGATTAATTTGTCGATAAGTTCGGGGAGACATCGCTCATGGGCTCAGAGAGGAAGTTCGAGCGGCTACCGCTTCGTACTGACCTTCGCTGCCCTTTTCGTTTGCCTCTTTCGTCTTTCATGAGGACTTTTTTGGATTTCCCCTCCAAAAAACACGCAGCACGCAGAATGAACCTGACACTGGAGGGTCTGGATTTGCCGCCTGGTTTTCCGCCACGGGCGCGCGAAGACCATGGGCAGGCAAGTGAAAATACCGCGAGACAGTTTTTATGAATAGTGCCATTTAAAAGGGATTGGTTTCGGTGAAGGCCTAATGATGCCACAGCGCTGGCGTCGCAGAGAGAGAGGTGGGTGTGCGGGGGGGGGGGGGGGGGGGGGGGGCAAGCATTCTTTCCAGACGCTGGAGCAGCACTTACAGATGAGTAGACTGGAGCGAGGTGGTGTGGCAACTTTCCATTTCGCCTACGTCACTCCTAACCCTAACCCTCCCGATGCCCAGTTGCTCTCCGCGGCTCTGTCCAGTCACAACAGTGAGATTCGGGCCCTCCTGCTAATGGCTGGTGATTTCGCACATCTGTCAACGGCGCTCCGAGGGAAGGCTGCGGCGGCCATTCTGTCCCCGGGACTATGATGGTGTTTGTGTGTGTGTGTGTTTGTGTGTGTGTGTGTGTGTGTGTGTGTGTGTGTGTGTGTGTTGTTTTTTTTTTAAAGTGTCTTTTTAAAATCTTTCCACATGCTCCCGATGTTCTCCATCATCAGCCCTGAAACCACTTGGCCCCGGGCTGAATTCTTCCGGCCATTGGTGAAGCGAAACAATAGAAAAAGCCGAGGCCGGAAAAGGTTCAACGGGCCAGTGTCACTGCCACAATTGTTCCACGCGTCCGAGAGGTGATTTGTTTCTGCGTGTGCGCGTGTGAGTGTAAGTGAGAGTGTGTGTGTGTGTGTGTGTGTGTGTGTCTGACTGGCATGGTTGAGACGGGGGAATTTTAATCAGGTAATTTCAAATGAAGAGAGGCACTTAAAGGGCGACACCAGCAATCACACTTCTACAACGTCAGGAAATGTGCAGGAGGCCCGTCGGACAAAGAATGGTTGGAATTGAAGCATCGGTGAAGATTTTCTTTCATTTCGGTCACTTTGTTTGTGGTATTTGATCCCCACGTGATGTAAGTCAGCAGTATCTTTTGTGCAATTCATTAATCAGGAAGGAAACTGTAAAAAAAAAAAAAAAAAGCTGGCACCTTAAAAAGAAGAAGAACAAACTGAAGTTTAGGTGAAATTATGATAACAATCAATATCAATGCAGATAATTCCAAGTACGAGTCATTTTGGCACGTCCCCCCGTGACACATGGTCAATAATGATATCATTTTGTATCATTTTTATTTTATTCTCTTCTGGTTTTACCTGTACTCAGTAGTTTTTGGGGCCTGCTGTAAGACCCGACTTTCCCCCATGGGGATAAGTAAATGATTGTCGTATCTTGCTATTTAATGTATAACAGTCATTCTTTTAAAACTACGAGCAAGGTAAAGGTTGCGAACAGAGAGGTTTGTTTTCTCTGTCTTGACAAAAGGTCCTTCGGAGACACGGAAAACTTTATACAACTGCGTTTTTTCACGAGCCGAGCGCTCTCGGCAAGCTGTGTAAACACAACTGAACTCCAAACGTGGCATCAGCAGAGCGCCCTTCGATACAACAATGTGATCGCCCTCTGCGAGATAAAAGCAATCTGTGACAAAGTGACACAAACGCTGATGTGACAGTTATTCGTTTCCAGGGTTTATCCTCGTTCGGGTTTTCAGCTTAGGCAGCTGAAAGGGAGTAGACGTCGGAGCGAAGTGACTCTCTGCATCCTGCGGCCCAGAGCGAGCGGAGACCTCTGGGGGTCGCGAGGGGTCACACTGATTAAGGGCCATTCACAAAAGGCCACTTCTGGCTCAGGCCAGTGGGGAGAAGGGAGACTGTGTGTGTGTGTGTGTGTGTGTCGCTCTGTCCAGCTCACAACTTCCTGCTATTGAAGAGAGAGAAAAGAGCAAATGTTTTGCTTGTTTCACAATCAGTCGTCGTGTCCAGTGAAACACACGAGAAGCCTCCGCCCGCGAGTCGTGAGATAACACGTGATCTGCTCGAGCAGCGGGGGGGGGGGGGGGGGGGGGGGGGGGGGGGGGGGGGGTGTTGGGGGCGACGACACTGACCATTACATGTTTTTTACTTTCTGGATACTACTTACTTTCTGATTCAGTGAGGAGTGGAGGAGGTTGTGAAAGATGGTTGTCCTACTTTCACCCAGGTTCGCGTCACATCCTCCAGAGATCACTTATTATTATTATTAGTTGGCTATGTTAATACCTCTCCGGTGACTGGCAAACATGGCAAACGCGCAGGGGGCCTCGGATTTCAGGGCAACAACTGCAGTGAGTGACCTCTGTGTGACACAGATACTGCATGTGTGTAGATCCGGATTGTGCTCGGCAGGGGGATGCACTGCTGCCACCTAGTGGCCAGTGTCTACACTGCAACAAGCAGCCAGTCATTGTCGTGACCTCCAGTGTCTGAAAGAGGACACTGGCCTCTCAATGTCTGCTTCAGTGTAACTACACTTTATCTAGATCTCTATCCATCTATATATATCCATCTATCTATCTATATACCTACACATCTACCTATCTATCTATCGATCTGTCTGTCTGTCTGTCTGTCTATCTATGTATCTACATATCTATCTATCTATCTATCTATCTATCTATCTATGTTTCTACATATCTATCTATCTATCTATCTATGTATCTACATGTCTATCTATCTATCTATTTATCTATCTATCTATCTATCTATCTATCTATCTATCTACATCAGCCAACAGTTATGAGCCTTTAAATGTGCATTCATGTTTTTACATTTTAGGTAAAATAAATGTTTGTTTTTCTTAATTCAACTTCTATTTGGTTGTATTCGTATTTTTTTTTCAATTTATAGTTATTTATTATGGTTAAACCAAAATATCAAGCCTCAATTACGACATATCACATAATACAAATTGTATTATGTGTTATGTATGTTCAAGATTCAAATCTGTGTTCTGATGCCGTGAAACAAATTTCCTCTTGAGGACAATAAGGTTCAAATAGTGGAAAACAGCAACATCTCAAAAACGGATTATCAGCATCATCATGACGAAAATTATATCCTGAACACTTCCAATTACTAGTGACTTTTGTATATTAGTAATCTAACCAAATAAAGGACAAGCCAAAAGGTGATTATAGCAGCATAACCTTTAAATAGTGATCATAATTTTTTTTTTTAATCAGCAAAAAAATAAAAAAACACACCCACACGAACCTTTATCCTTTTTAAAATTAGTGTTTTATTGTTTTATTTTTGTATAAAAAAAACTTTTGTGTCCACTTTTAGGCAACAGTTAGCATGAGAGTCGTGCTCACAGCTTTTTTCAGCTGCGGTCGAGACGCGTCAGTCTTTCAGACAGTCACACACACACACACACACACACACACACACACCTCATTCGTGCGGAGGAACACACACACACAATCACGTGGTGAACGTGGAGTTAAGTTGGGTGCAGTGGTTCCAAACCTAAGACTATTAGTAGAAAGCCGAGGACAAAGAGCTCAACAAGACGCAGCTTCTAAATCAGCGTCACTTCGGAGACGCTGCTATTGGCAAAAGGCAACGTCACGGCGAAACACAAAGGGGCCACAATAAATCCACGGCCTCCGCGGTAACTACAGGATCCGATGGATGAAAGCATCTTCTTTTTTTTTTTTTAAATTAGGCTTGAAACCACTGCTTTGGTGCAACTCTGAAGCAGGTTTATATTAAGACAGTTAAATAAAAAAATAAGAAAATTTAAAAAAGGCAAAGAAACACATCAGACATCTCGTACGCGGCAGCACATCCCGTGTCGGGCGCTAGGCAACGACACAAAGGACCGGTTTCGTGTAAGAAGAAGTCGGCACACTTACGCAGGTCAACAACAAAAAAAAAAAAGACCAGATATGTTATATATACGATTGCATTTACATACTCGGTGACACAAAAACATCAACCTCATCTCGCTTCGTAATCGCCACGTGAATGATTTTGCAGTGCAGCAGCTATTGCGTTTCCTACGAGAGCCCCCCCCCCCCCCACGAAGTCAGATTTCTCACGATGGGAGGAAGGAAAAGCAAGTGAAGTGTAAATCTGTAACATCAGCACCTTTCCGGAATAAAATGCGCATTCTCACACACACACATTCTCTCACGTAGACGTACAAATGTGAAGTAGGCACACACACACACACACACACACACACACATCCAACATAAAATATACAAAAATCCAGGTTGTTGTCAATCTCTTCTCGATAAATTATTAACATCACATCATTTCATATAACTACTTTTTTTTTTTTCAACTATAGCGCAGGCTGTTGTTTTCTTTTCTTTTTCTTTGACTCTTTAAATGCTGATTTCTTCATATGACATTTCACTTTGATTCAGAATCATCTCTGGCGTTCTTCTCGTGACACGACGGCAGCATCGTCGTGACAGAAGTAACATTTCCTTTTGCTCTGAAATAAACGAACAAAGACTGCGAGACCAACGTTATCTAATTCACAAAACAGACATTACCCAAGAGAAATAATATCATAGGCATTGCAACTACAGGTAAACTAGGTTTTTAATTTTTTTTTTAAGCGAATCAACTGCATTTGCACGAGCAACGCTTTGGGCCAGTGCTCGTCGCTACTTTACCTTCACGTCTCAGCGCATCGCAGAGCCGCCAACGCTCGCCGCCGCTCAGTTCACGTACTTTTTACGTGCGTTGTTTGTTTTTTTAAAGCAGCAAACTCGGCTCCGCCTTGCACGCGTATACAGTACACATAATAACAAGTATTTTCCAGGATTATTAGGTCTATTTTTCAGCGGAGAGGATACTAACCGGAGGCCTTCCGTTTGGCTTTGACGACAGCAACGGCGACGGTAACGGAAACGAAGCCGGTGAGCATCTCTACTGTACATCAACACCAAGGGATTTGTGTTAGTGTCGACGGATTCGTACACCAACTGGAACAAAAAGGCTTATGTCGGCGTTCACACACTTGTGTCGGCTGTGTTGGAAATGAACGGAGCAGCACAACTCGCTGTCGACAAAATGTTTTTCCATTAAGGCCGCATTCATCAACACCCCCGACTGAATTTCGTACAACGTCGCCTTGTAACTGCATCCGTATTACTACTGAGGAGTGATCTGTGTGTGTGCGTGCTTTCAGCACCCCCCCCCCAAAACTCATGTATTATAATACTCAAGCTCGTCCTTTTTTCTTAGTGTCAAGTCAATGCAGGTGATTGCGACCTGTAATCACTCTCGAATGATAGCAGTAATATATGTGTGTAAGTGTGTGTGTGTAAGTGTGTGTGTGTGTGTGTGTGTGTGTGAAACGGGGTAATTTATTCATCTTTGATGAAGCTATTGTGCAAAATATCTGCAGAGAAACCGGAGTTAAACTTCGGGAGGAGGCGGCGGATTCACGTCTCCCTCGGAGCAGGGCTCCTCGCCCGCTCGGCGCTGACGGGTGGAGGGCTTCTCCTCCTCCTCCTCCTCCTCCTCCTCCTCCAGCGACGCACGTTCCTCGTGGCACACAATCCCGTTGCTCAAAGACTTGTCCACACTCGGCCTGCGGGCGATTTTCTCAGGCGCGTCGTCCTTTGATTCCTCTCCGCCTCCTCGTTTCCCCTTCACACACTCGCCGCCTCCTCCCGCATGTTGTTCTCGCACCAGGCGCTCCGCCCGCTCGGCCTCCTCAGCCCGGGGCAGCGCCTCGAAGGCCCCGGGCTCGATGGGACTGAGTTGGTAGTAGAGCAGAGAGGTGGAGTCTCTGAGGAGGTCGGACGGGCTCTCCTCCTGGTTGTCGGTGATGCACAGCACCGTGGCCCCGGTGGGGAACGGCCCCTGCAGGAGGACCTGCTCCACGCCCGGCACCTCGGCCTGCTCGGGCAGCTCCCCTCCGAGAGGACCAGGCAGCAGGCAGAGCGGCTGCTCCGCGAGGCCTCCTCCGGCACCCTCCTCCCTCTCCCTCCTCTCCTGCTCCTCGGCGCTCTGCAGGTGCAACACCGCCGTCTCGTTCTCTCGCTCCAGGATGTCCTCCTCCGCCAGGAGGTGCTGAACCTCCGCCGCCGCCTGCACCTCGCTCTCCTCGAGCTCCGAGTCCAGGCCGGCGCCGGAGGACAGGTCCGGGGAGGTGGGGCAAGTGGACGTGGGGGAGGATATCGGGTCGGTCTCGGCGTACTGGTCCCCGGCGCCCTGGATGAGCATCCTCCTCTTCTCCAGGTCCAGCTTCATGATGGTGTGCAGGTAGTGGGTTCGCACGCGGAGCGGGTTGAACTCGATGCGACCCGCTCCGTTGCCGCAGCCGTCCCGAGAGCAGCCGCACGGGAAGGACATTCGGTCCACCTGGGGAGGAGAGCGGAGGGGGGCATTTTAATCTTATTTTCACATTTCCTTGTGTGGTCTTGTACAGCTTAAAAAACAAGGACAGATGACACAGCACAGAAATGAAAGCAGACAAGACAAAACCTGGTGACTGTGAATGAATTCGTTATTAATAACTATCATTTTTGTTTGAAATTGATGGTCCACACGCATTCACATCCGAAATTGTACTGATTTCACCGCAGTGTTCAGGGAAAAACAAGATGCTTTTCCATCTCTGCAGCTGCAGCCCCCCTTTTCTATATGGAAATGCATTGCTCACTATTTGTAAAATAAAAAAAATTCACTTATACTTCCTGTAATTTAAATAGTACTAATATGTCATGATGACTATTCTTGGCACAGTCAGTCATTTCCCAGCGGCCCCGCTGGAAACTGCAGCGCAGACACTTGATTTCAACAAATAGTCAAGTGTTGGCAACGAGAATAAAAACACCAAACTTCCAAACATGTCATCTGTAAACTTCACTGTAAGGTGATTATTTTGTTTTTCAAACAATAACGTCTGAACTACAGCCTGGCCGATATGGATTTTCTGGGGGCCGATGCCGATATCGATATTAGGGAGTACATGATTCCATATACCGATTCATCAGCCGATATATGTATATATATAAATTTATTTATTTAAATTTTTTGATTATTATTTATTTTTTAAGTTTTTAACTGCCAATGATTCGTAAGATGTGGTTGTCAAACCTTTATGACAAAGAAATGGAGTTGAGGCTTGATATTTTAGTTTAACCATAAACTTTATCAAAAATAACTATAAATTAAAAAAAAAAATTCAAATTCAACCAAATAAAAAGAAGGTGAATTCAGAAAACAAAGAATCTATTTTACCGCAAATGTAAAACATAAATGCACATTGAAAGGCTCATTTCTGTTGGCCGATAATATCGGCCGGGCTCTTGTCTGAACCTTTGTGGTTACACAACTGTGGCGAGGTCACGGAATCTAATTATGGTTTGCGGGCTATTAAATAAATCCTATCTTATCTTATATATTTGCTTACAATCAGATGAATGGGCCCTTTTTTATGATTTGTCATAGTGGGGAAAGGATTTTGATGTTTGATTTGAAAGCATCAATGTGACAGTAAGCTAGCATGAAACTGAAGCAGCTAAATGGATTTCATCATAATTTCATTTCCTTTTTTTTTTTTACTTTGTACATCTGCGCTTTTCCTACCTTGAAATGTCTTCAGTAAAAAAAAAAGGCCTTAAGGAAATCAATGCTTACACACATCTTTGTGTTTGATGTATGGAAAACCAGGCACACACTTTATCAAGCAGCACATTCTGTCTCATTGGAATTTCATAAAAAATCTGCACACAGGCTCATTTCTTACCAGCGCATCCAACACACAGAGAGAAGCCAACGATCATTACCTGGCACTTGATTCCCGCCTGGCTGCAGCCGCAGTGCCGGGGGTCGCAGTACAGGCGGCAGTCGCAGCCGCACTCCTCCCGCGACAGGCGGATGGTCCTGAGCTCGGCCTTCTCCCGCGCGTCGATGCGGGCGATGCCGGACGCGCGCAGCAGGGCCCGCCGCCGCTTGGTGGGCAGCGGTTGGAGGAAGAAGCAGTCGTCCACCTCCACGCCGTCCACGTCCAGGTCCTCGTCCGACACGTCGTCCAGCGTCAGCAGGTCGGCCTGGGCGCACTCCACCGTGCCGTTCCTCGTCAGCTGTGGGCGACAGTGAGCGCGGCGCTGTGAGCATGCGGTTGATGATAATACTGAATGAGTGACACTTCAAAAACAGATCCATCTGTGGCTTTTGTATTTCGTAGTTAAACTTTCCAAAGGATTATGGTGGGAAACGTATTCATATCCTTCATTAAAGTAAAAGCATCAGCGCCGCAATGTCAAAAAACTAAAGTCCTGAGATTAATATTAGAAATTATGATCCAATTCGAGTTAAACTTGTGAAGAATAATCACCAAAAATATACATCAAGTGTCAAAATGTATTCTATCTCCAGAGAACCCTGTGACGCACGTCACACACTCTCTAAAAATATCAGGATTAGTATGAAAATCTTAAATTGAAGAGTAGTCAAATGTAGTATAGAGTAAAAAAGTATAAAAATGAAAATTCTTATGTAAAGCACCTCAAAATTCTATTTAATTATTTTTCTTTTTAGCTTTCACTTTTTATGCTCCACGTATCTGGAACAAGCTCTCAGATCTTTTAGATCAAGACCTTCCTGTTTGCCATCGGCCTTTTATTGAATCATGTCATTACCCATTTCTTACACTGCTCTACCGTTTCTTTTTCTTATTATAATTTCGTTGTGTCGTGTACAATGACAACAAAAGGGATTCTGATTATTTGCTTCAAACCTTGTTATATATCCCTCCATGTTATGTTAGACATGTTTGAATATTGTTATTTTGTTGATTTGCTCTGTACATTTGCTCTTCTGTCTGATCCCTCACTCCCTGACGTTTCTGCTTTTTCTCCTGTTAAAATGTTTTTGGTGTTTTTCCCCCTCACTCAAGTCGCAGGTTATGGACAAAAGGATGTCGCACCATGTGCAGATTGTTAAGCCCAATGAGGCAAATTTAAGATTTGTGAGTATGGGATATACAAATAAAATTAGATTTGATTTGTTCATTTCTTTCTTTGTTAATTCTTGAATATTATCTGTTTTGCCGACAGTCTAGTTTTTTCAATATGTCATGATGCCTTAAATATCTGACATAAAGCATTATGAATTTGCTTTGCTGTTGAAATGTGCCGTACAAATACATTTGCCTCGACTTCAGTAAATGTACAGTTACTTCCCACTACTGCAAATCATCGCCTGCTTTTCTGGTGAGAATAATTCAATGTGTTTTACATGACAATGTAAAACACATTGAATTACTGTTCTCTGATTACTCGAATCAGACTTGCCTGTCTTGAGGGAAGACATTACGAAGTCACCGGTCAGTAGATTAGCTGACAGATTCTCATGCTGAGTCGTGGTGGGCGCACTAAACCCTTTTGTGTCTTTTGTAAGGCCCCCGACCCCCAACCCTTGGGCCCTGGGAAGCCTGTCCCCCTTTCTCCCCCCAGTGTTGCGCCCGTGCTCACGAGTCCCCGCCCTTCTTGGACGCCAAGTCTGAATTTCACCTTCATCTTCCGCGCGTTGAGCTTCTCCTGGCGCAGGTGCTGCCGCAGAGTGTGCCTGTGGCTGGTTTCCTGCTCGCGCGCGAACTCGCCCAGCGTGTAGCGTCTGATGGACGAGTGGTGACGCGCCATGCCCAGCGAGCTGCCCCCTTGGCTGGGCACGCTGGTGAAGCCCTGCCGCCGGGGGAAGTAATACACCGTCACCACATCGAAGCGCACCCGCTTGCCCCCCGGCGACGGCTTGTGCTGTCTGAGGATGGAGGTAGCTGATGTGGGGGGGAGAAAAAGGAGGAGA
Organism: Scophthalmus maximus; assembly: GCF_022379125.1. Classification (NCBI taxonomy): domain Eukaryota; kingdom Metazoa; phylum Chordata; class Actinopteri; order Pleuronectiformes; family Scophthalmidae; genus Scophthalmus; species Scophthalmus maximus. The sequence continues at coordinate 3,503,399 of NC_061517.1, read as the reverse complement.
TGACTGAGAGCACTTTTTCTCTCTTATTGACTGTATAAAGTATATTGCCTTCAACGTGTGTCGTCGGCGGCTCCTTACGGGTGAATGCGGTGCTGGAGGGAGGGTTGAGGCTGTCGCAGCTGTCGGCGCTGTCGCTGCTGGAGATGTCATCGTCCGAGTCCTTCGGCGTGGAGAAGGGAGAGCCGTGGTCCACCTCTTCATATCGTCGTTTGAGGCCGAGGGACGAAGCTGCCTCCATGGAAACTCGGTGTCTGGAGGGTCAGAGAGAGAGACACAAACTCATTCGCACGAGAGAGAGCAAAGAAAGAAAAACTTTGGTCACGAGAGTGGACGATGTTGTGATTTCTGTTTACAACCGCAGAGACTGAATGTTCCTCGTGTCCGTCAGGAAAAGTGGATAATCTGTGATCGACCGCTTCCTGATTGAATTAAATTCTCACAACACTACAAGGGCAGAAAGAAAAGAAGAAAGAAAAAAAAAGGTGACATCAGCTGTTTGGGCCTGTCTCCTTTCATCTGTATTCCAGCTCCATCATTTCCTCTCTCCACCCCCCCCCCCCTTTCCCTTTCTCGCATGAAATCCTACTTTGAAATCAAGTCTGGAAACGTCTCCATGGCAACTAGACAAGCACGGTGTTGATGCGAACAGCTCTGAAGCGAACGATCTCGAACCCTTTTCTTCCTCTTACGTCAGTTGAGAGGCGACGGGGTCACTGTGAGCCGGTCCGTCACGTCGAGGTCGAGCAAGGTGAAGCGGGAAATGGCCGAAGAACGTGTGTGAGATGTGATTCAAGTTTTTACGTCAAAGTTTGTATTTTAACAGAATTGACATTAATTAATTAATTAATTAATTACAGTACAATTTTTTTTATATTTCATAATCTGAGTTTATCTTATCAAGTCTTCCCTGCAGCATGAATACCATACTAACACAGGTATTGACTGAGTTTTTTTTTTTACCTGGTCCCGGGTTAACATGATGATGATGATGATGTCACGAGCTGCTGACAGCAACATATTAAAATATGATGAACCACAACCCGTTCAGCCACAAGCAGGACTAATATTTGACTCATTGCTATAACCGAGAGACTGCACCGTATGGAGACAAATCCTGGAGCTGCTCCGTGGGGGGAAAAAACTCCCAGTTCAATTCACTGTCGATGTAAAGACACTTTGTCAAAGACAGAAAGACTGAAAAGCCTGACGTGTCACTAGTCAGCTCAGGTCTTGGCACTCGGTGGGGGTTGAGTGCGTGTGTGTGCGTGTGTGTGTGTGTGTGTAGGGGGGGGGGGGGGGGTGCTGCAGGTTGAGTTGTTGCAGAGGGAGAAAGAAAAAAAATCACAAAAAAGCACACATTTTCCTTTATGGTGCAATATGGGATTAACCACTGAGGAAGTGTAGGAATTGAAGGTGCAGGGTTCTTTTTCTTCCAACTGGGTCTCGAGTAGAAATAGAGCAAACAGAGCAGAGGCTGCAGTTTGATGGGGGGGGGCGGACTGTGTGTGTGTGTGTGTGTGTGTGTGTGTGTGTGTGTGTGTGTGTGTGTGTATGTGTGTGTGTTTGTGTGTGTGTCTGTGTGTGTGTGTGTTTTAAGAGACAACTGTGCGACTTCATGGTTTATTGACCTCCTTGAGGGAAACGTAGCAGTGCATGATGAGGCGGTTTGTTTAACTGCAGCAACTGACCAGACAAGTGTGTGTGTGTGTGTGTGTGTGTGTGTGTGTGTGCATGTGTGTGCATGTGTGTGTGTGTGTGCATGTGTGTGTGCATGTGTGTGTGTGTGTGTGTGTGTGTGTGCTTGTGTGTGTGTGTGTGTGTGTGTGTGTGTTTGAGAGGGTTGGATGTTATCACCAGTAGGACAGCCAGAGGCCCACTACACCATCTCCTTTCATTTTTTTCACACACACACACACACACACACACACACACACACACACACACACACACGCATAATGGCAAAAAAACCACCCACCCCAACCCAGTAAGAGGCCGAACCCTCTTCCTACCTGGGGCAGAGACACGGACCCTTGTTTCCCACCAGCTCGCAGCAGCAGTCGGTCGCTTCTCTTGTCCAATGAGAGCAGCACATCAATCTCTCAACGAGCCGGTGAGAGGGGTTCTTTTCTTCTTCTTCTTCTTCTTCTTCTCCTCTCCTCTTTGTGCCAACCCCCCCTCTCCTCCTCCTCCTCCTCTCTCCGGAGGATCCGGCCCGAGCAGCCCGAGCTGGGCCGAAGTGACCCGACTGGAGGACTGGTTGTCAAACTTGGCTCGGACTATGTGGAGGCGACGCGGGCTCCGCTGCTCGTCGATGTGCACACCGAGGAGATGAGGCAGAAGCCGGGGGCTCGTCTGCAGCAGCACCGGTCGCTTTCATTGAGATGTGGCATGGCCTGTCTATTTAAAGGGCAGGAGACAGAGAGACAGAGAGAGAGAGAGAGAGAGAGAGAGAGAGACAGAGAGAGAGAGAGAGAGAGAGAGAGAGAGAGAGGGGACGCGTCATATGATCAGCTGCGATTTATTCCCCCAACATGTTCTGCGCGATGTGAATAATAATTCTCAAAGCCGGAAATGTCTCTTTTTTTTTGTTCTTCCTGGGCAACGGGACGAGAGTCCGCTGACATCTGTGTTCGTTTATCCCCCTTGTTCCTCTCACCGGGGCGGGTTCTCTGCACTCGGCTCGGCTCGGCTAACTTCGCCCGTCTTCTTCGTCTCCTTCTTCTTCTTCTTCTTCGTCGTCGTCTTCTTCTTGGCTTTCGCCGCGAACGTTTCCGGGGGAAGGGGGAGCGCTGCCGTCCCGAACGAGAACAGTTAGTTGCAGAACGTCGAGGAGACACACGTCGCTCCCCGTCACGTCCCCGGCCCCGGCGGTTGTTACAACGTAACAATGGAGGCAGGAATTCTTCCCCCGTAGCCGCATATATACTTATAGTGACATCACAGGCAATGCCCTGCACCGGGGCATGCTGGGAAATATAGTGATTTTTTTTTTCTTCTTCTTTGTTCATATTGAGCAGAAACAGATGTTGAATAAAAGTGTGGGGTTTAATCACCTGCATCTCATCTCTTGTCTTGTTCACTGTACAAGACATGATTATTATTATTATACTTATTGTCTTGTCAAAACCTAGTTCCCATGGCAACAAAATGAGTGTCCCTGTACATGTGCATGAAGCAAAGCCTCCTCCATCTGTCCAACAAAAGGGAAAAGCTGCGTATGAAATAATATGAATGAAATCACATTAAAACACTTTATAGCTAAATAAAAACAAAAACAATTATATTTTTTTGCAAAGAATACAAGGACAGAAACAAGATGGCGGTCGATACATGGGTAAAGTATTTTTAATAATGTCGATGAGATGGAAATTTCTAATAATGTCAAGCTATCAGTAGAAATGGATTTGAACATAATCTTTTAACGTGCAGCCTGGTGCGCCCTGACGACCAGCACACAAATTGGTATTCGGCGGTGATAACATCCAAAGACAACGACGAAGACGTAAGAAAAGAAAAAAAACATTACGCATGATTCATCTTGTAAAAAGCATCTTAAAACAATGATCTGTTTTTTAAAAATAACGTTGAAAATGGTTGGTAAAAAATGGATTACGTATGAGATTGGAAAAAAAAGCACACGGACCAGAGACAGTTTGCTGGTGTGATAACTGACAGACGAGCGTTTCATCTTTAAAAGATTCGTAGGTTAAAAACCACGAGTGTCGTTCATGCGCTCTACTAAACTTACAGGTAAAACTTTTGTTTTTCCTGTTTTTCACTTTCAAAAGGGATCTACAGAAGCACGGCTGGATTCCAGCGGTTTCCCCCCGTGTCCCGATTATTTGAAGGGACTTTGTTTCCTGCGTGGCTCCCATAAGGCGACTGACCACGAAGAAGAAACATCCTGCTTCATTTGTTGACCACAGGTCAAGCACTGTCAATTAGGGCCTGTCACGATAACCGATTTATGTCGCACAATACATCGTCCCGGAAATGATTGCGATAAAACAATATTATCGAGCTTTTACGACCTTTCTTTTAATGCTTTTTAATTGCTGCTGAGACAAATGTTATCCAAACATTTTAGAAAAATACTAAGAAATTCATATTTTCTGACATTATAAGAGGCCAAACCAGTGATTTATAAATCATATGACGAGAACAGATCAGAGGACAGAATCAGCGAGACTTTGCTGGACTGTTGTTGACAAAATGGCTGTTATTGGGGTCAATGAAAGTGATTGATTTCATATTCACGTATCGTGCGATGAGTCGATAATGTAATTGAACGAGACAGGCCTACTGTCAATGTAACTGTCTTTTTTGTTGCTCGATTTTTCTCTTTTTGGTTGGTGTTGTTGTGTTTTTTTTATTTTAAAGAGACAACAAACTGAGCTTTGGCACACCAGATGCTCCACAAGCAAATAAAAACACTGATAGCAGCCGCAGTGCCACTCGCCCCCCTTGCATGAGACGTACGCAACAGAGGAAAAACGCAACCATTTACAGGAGGAAGGGGGAGAGGGGCAAGAACGTTACGTCACCGTGGTGACAGAGTCGCTGCCTCAGAAGTAAGGGTTAGCTGACTGGATCGGGTCTAAAAGAAAAGCTACGCTGTTCTCCTTGCCCAGTGTTCACTTAAAGATGATGTGGTAGCCATCGTTTGTGTCATCTGGAAAGATAAAGAAGAGAAAAATGCGAAGGTAAAGATCATAAAGATTTCATGATAAAATGTATAAATCATTTTGATAATTTATGACTGTCACGTACCTTTCATTGTGTCCAGAACAAAACATACTTCATCCTGGAAGTTCTGGATCATCTGGTAACAAGAGATATTGGTTATTGGATATTGGAGGGGAAAATGCTGAAGCTAAAGCTCATTAGCATGTGTAATAAGACATAGGCTACATCCACACAACTGCGGCATTTTAAAAACGTTAATCTAGGCATCAGTATTAATCCCCGTCCATAGCAACACACATGAAAACACATATCAAGTGATGATTCACGTATAATGGCCGTGTGCGTGTCGGTGTAAACAGGAAGCGGATCGTCTGCCGCTGACGGGTGCTCAGTTACAGAAAATAATAATTACGAGAAACGGCAAGGGTGAAAAGTACGAGCAGGGATTTCTTTTCATAGACCGACGACGAGGTGGAACTGTGACTGACGATATGCCATGCATTCAACACTGGTAAGTCGAGTCTTGACTGATAAGAACCAATCAGGAAGCAAATTTCAGGTGACAGCATCATCACGTCCACAACGGAGTCCTGGAGTTTTCAAACTAAATCAGGGTGAGCGGTGTTTCCTAAAGTAGTAGTGTGGATGAGGCCTTAGTCCCTGTCGGTCTCATCTGATCCTTGACTGTGACTCGAAGGCCTGAGCTTTGGCAGAGAGCGGAGGGGTCATTACCTCGTCGCTGACGAGCACGTGGATGCCGGTGGGACCCTGTTTGAAGATCTGGTTGATCTGTCTGGGCGAGATGTTGAAGAGCTGAGCGATCTTCTCCGTCAGCTCCGCGGACGTGAGCTCCTCCAGGTAGATGGCGTGGTATACTGCGTCCAGACAGAGAAGCACTTGTGATCAACGCTAGTTCGTTTAGTACTCAGTCATCGCTACAGTGTAAGAGGTGCTGCTGCTAATGTGCAAAATTTAGTTTTAGGAAACTTTGAACACTGAATGAATGTATTTTGTGTATTTATAATTCACCTTACACAACCTGCACTGAAATTCAGACATTTTCATGAATTATTTTTCCAGAGGGTCCTGCATGTGAGAACGCAAATGACCACAAATGTTGCTCCAGACTTTTTTTGGAACTTTTTTTTCACGTGAGGATACAGCAGAAAAATCTCCAGTAGATTCACAGTGAAATTGTTCATAACGGTAAATAAAAAGTCTGCTTTCTGCAGCGGATTTATTATCATGTCATCATCTCCTGCCTCCTGCTGCTGCTCTACCCAGACGCGACAGTATGTTCTGGATATTTTCCTGCTGGTGTGAACACATCTCACTCGGACAATCTCCTGCTGCGTTCATCATATCCGAAAGACAAACACTGGAAAATGTGGCAACGCGCTCAACAACGACTCCCTGCTGCTCAGCTGTGTCAACCATCCTGCCCTGCAGCTCTCAGCCTCACTGGTGGGAGTGAAATTCAAAGATTACTTGATGCTAAAAACAAACCGTGAACATGAAGCACCCCAAAAAATTGGACTCACTAAAGAACGTGTTGGTGGCGGCGTCTCCATTTTCATGCTTCTGTAGCTGCTCCCGTCCCTGCTGAGACTCCTGGCAGACGTAAATGGTCAGCCGCGGACGCACCACACTACGAAGAGCATCCACAAAGAAAGAATTAAAAATACAAGTCCATAAATGTATGAAGCACTTCCCAATATATAAGCCTCATTAAAGGTTTAGATAAAAGATGACCCACCGTCCCTTCAGCGCGTTAAAGAGTCGTATACCGTCTGCCGGCCCACAGATCTGAATGACGTCCTCCCTGGTCAGCTTCAACAGGTCCGTCCCTGGAACACAGACACAAGACCTCAGTTACAGCTAGAGTGTGTAACATTAATATATTGTTCCATAACTTTGTGTTCATATATGTATAATCACCTGCGCCAAAAGAACCAATGTTTTGCCCCCGTAATCTTTGAATGAGTTCATTATAGTTTCATAGGTGGACCAGACTTCCACGTAAGCCGCCATGTTCTGTCATGTTGAATACGGTGGCCCCAAAATGGACAATACACTAGTTATCGGGCATACGCGTTGAATTTTCAGCGGTTCCGTAAATCGGAAGAGGAATCAGAGGCTGCAGGCTTACAAGTTTAAGAAGCCATAGTTCGCGAAATGGAGGATCATACTTATTATTTATTAGAAAAGGAGGTCGGAGAGCAGGAATACTCTTCACAAAAGAAGAGAAAACCGGAAGTGGAACAAATTCATGACCGGAGATGGCAGAGGAACGATGCACCCGATGTAGTTGTAGAACATATATAGAACATGAATATTACACACTATATCTTTGATCGCCTCCATCGACATTGAGAACCTAAATTTCACAATAATACATTTATTTTGTGCGATCCAACAGTTCACATTTGCAGCACATTATCCTTGTAAAGGAATATTTATTTCTCTCCATCCATCTACTAAATCAAAACAGATTTCTTCCCCCTCCTTCACTTCCTTTTATGGAATCGTTGGCATCGTGGCACCAGTAGCTGAGGAGGGACACTAGACTAAAATGAACGGGTGTAATCAGCAATAATCTTATTTTACCTGAGAAGTTGGTGAAGAGCCGACAGAAGGGTGAGAAGCGGTTTCTATGAAGCCACTGTTGTGCTTCCTGCGGCGTCGCCGTGGGCAACAAATTCTGAGGGACCAAAAAGAGAAAAGACAAAATAGATAAAAACCACGAACCGCCAAAATCTAAATTACTGTTTTGGGTTTTTTTTTTTAAGTTATTCCATCATATTTCTCTGTCTGATAAATTCTTCTCCTCCACCTGCCTGCATTTCTCAATGGGTGCATGTGACTGAATATAACATATCTTCCTGACAGCTACCTGAATACACAGGATTAAATATTCCGAAATCATGTTTTATGATTTTTAGAAGTAATGAATCATTGGCTTGTTCTGTCTAATGACACTGAGAAGAGTTTTAAGTGTCATTACCTTTTGATTTATCGTTATCAAAAGCCATCATTCAAACCACGACAGGAGTTTTCAAAGTGTGTTGGTAAATCCTCTGGGAGTCAATACGACAACGAGACCTCAGCTTTGAATGTGTGAATATTAATATTCAGTGCTTTCAGTGAGGACAGGAGGCTTTTGGGCAATAATATAGATCCAGAAAGGAAAACAATGTACTTGCACTTACATCTGAAACAGGAACCACAGGCTCCGGCTGGTGTGTTGGTGATCCGTTTCTAAAAAAGGGGATGAGAATCGAACTGTGTTAGAATCCATCATGCGTGTTCCTCACTAACCACGCACAAAAATCGAACTCAGGCAATAAAACAGCATTAATCACGAAGTATTGATAGAAACTGGGAAACAATCGTTACCCTTCCGCAACCGGCGGGAAGCTGTTGTGTGAACTGTTGAAGCCGGGAGAGGGCGAGTTGCTGACGTACGTGACCTCGGGCCAGGGAGAGCACTGCCAACGACAAACACGTGTAAATAACCCACATTTACATTTAATTTATCCCAACCGTTTGCGCTTCAGTCTGTTTGTGTGCTATCCACTATTCTACTTCCTAGTTTGCCTGAACAAGCAGATGAACCGATCAGGGCGACAGACAGAACGTTACCTGGCTAATATAATATTTTCTTTTCATTGTCTTATATCACGGTGAAGCCACCATTGTTTTGGTTTTGGACTGGCGGCCAGAAAAAAAACAAGGAATTTGACGACATCATTTTAGGCTCTGGGAAAACGTAAAGAGCATTCGTGGTTATGTTTTTTTTGTACATTTCACAAACTCTAGTTGGAATGGGTGTAAACATTTTGACTGCACATCACACAACTGTTTTACTTATTTTTCTCAATTTGAAATAAGAATAAGTTTCATCGGGATGACCCTTCTTGTTATCCTGTCAGTATTTGTCTCATAGCAACATGCTAACCTCTGTCAGTATTGTGGTTTCGTAGGATGGCTGGTACTTCTCCTTTTCCTGCGGCGTCCTCTTCTCCATCTTCTCCCGGTCCGTCTTCTGCTTTCTGTCTGCACCTTTAGGCTGAAACGGTCAACGTGTGAATCATTACATTTATTTCATTTAGCAGACACTTTCAAGCCCAAAGCATCTTACAATTGGTGCATTCAACCATGAAGATATCAGCTAAAAAGTGAAAGAATCGTGTAACTATATAAACATTTATTGAACAGGAAAAACGGCTCTATTTTAGACCCATAAGCACTGTCATCCAATCATGCTGCTGAACACCTGCACTTTATTTCAAGTAACCCAGATCAATTATATATATTATATATATGATATATTTTAATTTCGTTGTATGTGCTTACGATGACAATAAAGTAAATTCTGATTCTGACCTGGAGTCAGCAGACAACAAGTTGTTTCTCATTTTCATTTTTTTCCCTTTTCTTCTCAGTCCCCTCACCTTGAAGACTTTGAACTGGCAGGAGGCCGAGTGGACGTGTTCCGTGTACTCGACACTCTCGTTCTCTTTAAAAGTGTCGATCTGGATTCGGAAGGGGACGCCCTTCTCTCCTCCATGCTTGCGCATGGTGAATTCTGTGCTGATGCAGTGAACCTAAAAAAATTGAAATTGAAATGTTTGAATTTAAAATAAACTTTAGTATCAATAAACTTTGCAAAAAATTGTTGTTTTAGTAATTACTGCCTGCAGAATAACATTCAGTTTACTTATTTTTTTTGCCAAACAGAACAGGTGAGTATGCTAAATATTAACAAGCTTAGTGCTATAATGCAAAAGTTAAGTAAAATTGACAGCTGCCACTTTTTTTCATGAACGAAAAGTGATTTGTCCGTCATGCTACCTGGATAAAAACTGAGGTTCGTTTTGATGGGTCCCAAAGGAACTCCACAGTGTTAAGCTGAGTAGGGTTAGCCCGGGGGTCGACTATGCCGACTGACATGGGGATATCTGCAATGGATCAATGCAAAACAGGCTGTTATCAAAAAAGGAGTTGTTATGGACAACATCTTCTCCAAAAAAAAAATCATCGCCGCCACCGCCGCCATCATATGAGGAATTATCTAAAAAAAACAAAAATCATGGTCGGTTAATATACATACAAAGCTGCACAGCAACATTCTTTCCACAAGCAAAAAAAAATGCAGTATAAAAGAGAAACAACCAGAACCGTGTGGAGCAGACGTTTGTTTTCCCCACTCAGCCCTCACCGAGGTCGAGGATGCGATCTCCGGGCCGGTTCCAGCGCCAACCTTCCAGCTGCTGATGCTCCGTGTACTGAAGTCGTCGGTCGTGAAACACCACACGAATAATGCTCTGAAATGTGGATAAAATAAAAAAACAGAGGACACGTAAACGCTAATCAAACACACTGGTTTCACCTGGCCACTGTGCATTGTGTCGTATGTGTGAACTGCCGTGTCAGAATCTCACCTTCACCATTTTACCAGTGATTTCCGGAAGTTCCCCAAGTTTCCGATTGTCAAGCATTCTGATTTCATAGGACTGTCCTGGAATGAAATGAAAGAAAGTCCACGCGCTGAATAAATGGATTTCAGTTTCTACCAGGTCGTCACAAGACACAGAAACATTCACGGCTGAAATCCGGCCTCTTTAGTCATACGAGTCAAAATAGTGCAGACATGGTATAAGGAGAAAAGAATAATTTATAAAAGGGTTTTACCTTTTCATTGTAAAACAGACACAGATGTTGGTGTCACCATTTTACAAAAGTATTGGCCAAGAACAGTGTTTACGAGGAGAGGAGCTCCCTTTACCGCCTACAGAACTTTTACATACACAAAAACCTATAACCCACTAGAGTAAAGGGAAAAACTGAAAAAGTACAAGATGTCTCCATTAAAAAACCCTCGCAGACCACATTGCAATAAATTCCCATATTGATTGTTTCTCTCCACCTCTACTACCTGCTAACAAATGTGTCTATAAAGATTCACAGTCATCCAGGGAACTGAATTGGCTCTCAGTGGCCTTTCGACTCTCGCGTCTCTTAGATCTCAATAGATTTACACAAAGCTGTAAATGTACGCTGTGGCCGGGGGGATCCCGAATGCTAACCTTGGTTGAGGTAGGTGAGTGTCTCATCATGCAGTTTAACGGCTGGCGAGGTAGCTGCACACAGAACATACTGAAAGGGAAGGATGTCGTTCTCGCTGTCCGGAGGCAGGTTGGACTCCTCCTGCTTGAAGATGGGGAGGGCGAGTACATCGCTGGAGCACAGGGACAAAAGAGCAAAGCTGTAAGTTAAGACGCCAGCGCTGTAAATCACCTCACTGTGAGAATAAGTATTCATATTTAACAGTCTAACACTACCTACCATCACCCGACAACACTCGTGGGTGAACGGAAGGTTATTGTGCTCACCTGCTTTGCACTTCATTAATTATAATGAGGGTATAATTCCGGCAACATCACTAAATACCTAGGTATCCACCCAGTGTCTCTTCGCTCCTCTCAACAAAAGCATTTCAGGGGACGATGCAGACACTCTGCAGCTTGCACAGCATCGCACGAGACAGAGAATTTAACCAGCCAGAAAAGCACACAAAGGACCCTTCTCCTGCAGAGCAACGTGCTTGAGTCAAGAAAAAAGTCGAAGTGGATTTCACATCATTTACATCATTAAAAAAACTGGAGCAGTAGCATCATAAATATCTATCTGGACTTTAAAACAACCTGGAATAACATCCAACTACTAAAGTGAATCGCCACAGAGCTGTGGTGCAGAATATTGACACATTGTCAGGAAAGTACAGTTCGTCAATAAGATTTCACCAAAGCATATTCTTCATCGGATTGTCACAAAGCAGATTACGGCTCCGCATTTTATCCCCGATGTGGTGATTAATTTTGCCTCTCTGCCATCTGTCTCTATCAGTACAGGACTTTCACAGTGTGAAGAGATTTCTCTGCACCAAACAAAAAGCTTCAATGAGAGAACATGTAAAACACTGTGCGTTAATGAAGTTGATATGTACAGAAAAGTCTTATGAAATCCAAATACTCACATGTGCATAACCCCAAATAAACAAACAGACGGACAAAGGTGGAAACACATCTTCTTGCTGAAGACCGAGGTATATGGCACATGTCCAAAACCAAAGATATTCAGTTTACACTACTATTAAGATAATTTTTTACATTTGCGCAACTGATACCATAATGCATTTTTTAGTAAAAGTGCACATTTTCAAAAATGGTTGCCGTTAATTTACTGTCAGGCAAGTATTTCATTAGTCTTATTATGGTTGCAAACTTAATATAATCACACATAATGCTGACATTTCAGTTTACGCGGATGACACAGTGCAAAACTAACTAAGGGAACGACTCTACCATCACTGTTTATATCCATAACTAAGCCCCCGGGGTACAACAACGATCAGGTCAGATCACACATTCAGGCAGCAACAAGAACAGTAGACTAGAAGACACCACAAGATCAAGAGGACTCGTACTGTACCTCATGCTGTACGCCCCGGCACCAAGCTCCTGGCCGATGCCCGACAGACTGGCATCGAAGTCCTGCACCAGTCCGGACTCGATCACTTCATCCGTGAGAGGTAACTTCAGAGCCCACGCCATGTTGGTGGTCGGTGGTTGGTGGTGATCTCGCGGAGTGCACTTGTGGTTGAAACTTGGCTACGAGTCCCCACAGCCTGCGGATCTTTAGCGGAGGGTGGAATAAGACGTTTGTTATGATGGGAGTTTGCCTCAGATCCATCCATCAATTGAGCCTAAGATCAATTGAAGTACACACACAATAATAAGCTGCCAGGGCTCGAATCAGCAGCGAGACATTGTAAGTTAACTGTGGTGCAACACAGTCACGTTTTGGGTTTTTTTAAGCAAACGTGAACCGCAGCACAGCTGAGATCCAAACAACTTGTGGTCAAAAAGTTTTAACCGGCTTCTCTTTTCATGGAGTCAAGTGGCGACATCAAAGATATGCAACTTACCTCCAGGTGAGAAGCGCAGCTACTTGCTGACACCGCGACAGTTTGGTGCCTTCATGTCTCGCTCCTGCTCGCCAACACCGACAGAAACATGTCGAGCTAACCGCCGAGCTAGCGACGTAGCCTGGCCCCAGTGGTTAGCCTAGCCGAGATGCTATGCTACGCTAGCTCTCCCGAGGCCTCTGTTGTTGTGGGGGGGGGGGGGGTCACGGGGATAGATTATTCCTTGTAGACATTATCTGCGAGTAGAACCCCGTCAGAATTCGCTCAGCTTCCTAAATATATTTAATATACTGTCTTTGCTTTTGTTTGTTTATCTCGCTCCGGCAGGAAAATGGGGCGACCGTAATTTCCGTTTTCTACTTCTTCTTCATGTTTTTTTTCATTTTACAGCGCTGGCAATGAGTAGTGTGGCTCACTACCGCCACCTACCACTCGTGGCCAAAAACACACGAGGTCGAGTTTACAGTCATCACAACTTTTGTTTTGTTTGTTTGTGATAACTGTAGGTTTTTTGACGGTGGTTCAGACAAAACCAGAATAAAAAATGTGTTCATATGTTGTTTATGAAACGACCACGTACAGTCAGGGTCAATATGACAGGAGGTTAAACCCACCAGGGTCAAAAGTGATATTTTACTTATTTACTTACTTTTTCATTCATTTGTACAATCAGCATTCTTTATTCTTTATTTCTTAGTGTCACTGCTTGGGGGGGGTGGGGGGGTGTTCTATTATTATCTGTTGGTTTACTTGTCTTGCCCTACTTTCTTTACTCCCATGCATAGTTTGTCTGGTCTGTAGTTAAACATGTAAATTTAGGCATGATGTTCATTTCACACATCCTGTATCGCTAAAAGTCTACATGCTTCTTAATAAAAATATTTGAAACAATTTTTTTTGTGGACATAAAAAATATATATAGTTAATTAACTACAGAAAATGCAAATATTTAAATACCTATATAAATACACAACAATGACGAATTTTTAATAAAGACAGGGTTTATTTGATCCGTCTGACAGAAAATAACAAAAGCATCCAACTCGTTTTTCACTCGTCAGTCTCACTTACACCTGAACTCCCCATGTGCTTTAAAGAGTGAAAAAACTAATCGCTGATAACTTTTGCAGCTCTTATTTTCTCTCTTGATATCTTAGTATAATAAACAATATTGTCCCATTTTGAACATTAAGGTAAAATATGTTAAAGTTCTTTATAATATTAATTGTTTTTATGGTCATAGCCAGCGCTGCTACATTTTGCAAAGCAAAGCTTCTCACTCTTCAAAAACTCTAAAAATTCAGAAATTAAATTATTTTACAAACTTTAACTGAAACCTTGCACTGTACACACATGTACACCATTCATGACACTTGAAACTTTCCCAGTTGTCACTAAAGTGCAAATAATTCTTGAATTGGCAAAGATAAAGAAAACTGCCACAGTATTGTACATACATATTAATCCACACTGCACATGCAAACATTCTTCGAACTCATTCAGTTTGAAAAACATAACCAATCACAAAAAAATTCTCAGTTAAATTCAGTTTGACAATTTGATTGTTATTAGGTTTTAATAAAAGGGAAGAGTCAAAAATCTGGCACTAATGTTATAGGCATTGTTAGAATATTTCAAGTTGACTTCTTGAAAGGCCAATTAAGTTCCTGTTTACTTCAAAGTACAGTAACACAAGAGGAAAAATATCACACAAGCACTGTCAAACCGTTAAAGAAAACAGTAACAACACTGAACAGAAATTTTTTTAAAAACCCGCAAAATACTCTCAGAGTACAATAAGCAAACATTAAACAGAAAGTGTAAAAAGAGACGGTCTCGAATTCACACGTTTCACCCACATATGCAGTGCGTGTAATATTTCACGATCAGTAACTGGAAAAAAAACAACAACAAAAAAACAATATTGTAGTTGAAACTGAAATGAGCTGGTGTCAAGGGCAACCAGCTGCGTCACAGCTTCAATTTGATTAAGAACCTGTTTGTTTTCTGAGGATCATCAAAAATGACTCTCTATGACCCAACTGTGTGACGTATTGGTCACAAATTTGTCTTTGTGATTATCAATAACAAATATCAAAATGATGATTGTCCCAAAACACTCGATAGAGGGGAGTCAACAGAGGACACAAGGTGATTTTTTGGCATTCCTTAGACCGCTTATTCTGATGAAAACTTTGCTTGCTTATAGTCTTATGTATCAGAACTTATTTGTTTGCAGATCTGCTCTTGCACGTACAAATACTACGCGAGTATAAAGTTAATTAGCATGGTGTCAAAAGCATATAATTAAAATGTCAGTCATTGTGTCAAAGTGACCTAAAGGTAATTAAACTCAATGTTGATCTTTGTTTTCCCAACTTAAAATAATTCAGCCTATAAAACTGCTTGTAAAAAAGTTCACCAAATGTTTTTAAATTTATATATATATGACATGTTTGTATCACTGTATACGATAAGCCGACCATGCAGTTTGACCTACAACACAATAGTAGCTCATCTTTCATAAGCCTTCGACCGTGTATTTCCCAAATTTTCTCAAAAATGTTCATATTCTTTCAGCTTTTATGCCGTTAAAATCATATTTACAACACTATCTACATCTGTGTCCTCGTATCAAATGTTCTGCTTCCCGAAGAAGAAAAAGGCTAAAAGCTCGGTGGCGAACTCTCCCAGAATGAGGCCGCTACTGAACCTGGAAGACGTTGATCTTGCTCGTGTTTTTCAGCGTCTGTCGCCGGTTGCAGAACCATACTCGCACGACCTCCCGGTCGTAGTTCAGCTCTCTCGCGATTTCAGTGATCTCCTGGCCTGTTGGCAGCGCGTTCTTCTCAAAGTAAGAGTTCAGGACTTCTATCGCCTGCGGCGTGAAACTGGTGCGGCGCTTGCGTTTTTTGGAAGGCTCACCGCCGACAAACTCCATCAGATTCTGCTGGCCCTTCTGGTTCCAGTGCTCGGCCTCAGCCAGCCACTTCTCCAGCACCGGCTTTAGCTTCTGGGCACTCTTGGGGGTGATATCCAGCTTTTCGAACCTGCAGTGCAAAAGAAAATTCAATTTGTAGTAATTCGTGAGTACACACACGATATGCATGGTGACTCAATTTGATCCCCATGAATTCACACAGATCCAATTTACAGGGAAGTAAAAATGAGATATTTTGTGCAGTCGTCCAAGCTTTCACCGGCCTATTGACTCAAGTCTCATTATCGGCTGGACAGAAACATCGGCACCATAGAAACGCAAATGTGCATGACTGACTGACTGAGTAAGTGACAGTTTCACAATTTCTGTTCTGAGGAAAAGTAGCTGCGTCCTTACCAATGTCTTGCTACTCCAGCGTTTTAACGACATTGATCAAGCAATAATACCACCTGGAACCACTAGGGGCATTAAAGTTGTCGGTTGCCTCTTTAACTGCGGAGGTTTGGTTGACGAAGTATTTGTATTTGTCGGAGATACAGGTGCTCCAGTGTGACATCTAGTGGCAGTGAATATCCTATAAATCCTCTAATGCTACAGACTTACACACACACGTCACTGCGTTACACTTGACTGCACTAAGCGTGACTGCACTGACACAAAAGATGAGTAGATGTCTTAGCTATGTTCATGTTGTGACAGAATTTTTTATTTGTGTGCATGCAAATGAGGAGAATGTCATTGATTAATCACTGATGCTTTTTTGTTCAGAGAAATATTTCATAACACGTGTGCAAAGCAACATGAACAGGGGAGGGGGAGTCACTTACCTGCAAATGGCAGACTGGCTGTAAGCCGGACCCTCCGTTGCAGTCAGCGCCTGCCCTACTTGTGTCTGAGTAAGCCCCAGGGACAGCCGGCGGATCTTGAAATTCTTGGCAAACTCTCGAATTTCCTCCAGATTAATGCCTTCCTCGCCGCTGACTACCTGCTGGGGCTCTACAAGCGCAGAGAGTCTGGTTAAAAATATCTACCCACTTACGGCGGGATCTATGTTTGGCGAGGAGAAGGGGGCGTACGTACTGCTGACAAGCTGGCCCACTTTCGCTATGTCTCCGCAGGTGATGGGCACCGCGGAGGAGAGTGTGTTGGTGGTCTTCAGCACCGACGGCTGCGGGGCGATGACAACTGGAGACTGAGTGACGGCAGTAACCGAGGCCTAGGAGGGAAAATAATAAAATAATATTCTCACATGTAACCTGTCATAACACAAAGGGGCAAAATGTGATAACATTGACACATCTCCAAGAAAAAGGCCAAACATGCCATGTGTTTTCTTTCTGTCTCAGCTTTTAAAGTGTGACTGCAGTTATTACATCATCCTGTCTGAGTTCAGACAGATTGAAGTCCGTCTACCTGTGTGTTAGGTTTGGTAAACGTTGGAGGAGCGGTGGCTTTGGGCAGAACTGCGGCAGAGGTCACAGCTGTAGCGTGTCCATTTCCAACAGTGGCAAAGATCTGACCCTGGGTGTTGAGAAGCAGCTGCGGGGTGACAGTCTGGACCTGGAGACCCTGGAGACCCTGCAGACCCTGCAGACCCTGGAGACCCTGGAGACCCTGGAGACCCTGGAGGGTGGAAGTCGCAGCCCCTCCCGCCAGAGAGGCCGGGTTCAACAACAGCGGGAGGGTTCCTATAACCTGCGAATATTGTTTGAATTTTGGAGAAATACAAATGAATAATGTAGCACACTGTGGTAGTTTTCGGTGTCAGGACATTTAACAACCTGTCATGACAACGTTTTCGCTTGTTGGGGGGAAAAAAGAACGTCCTTGGAATAAAATATCATGCCTTTCAAGATTAAACACTGCGCTGCTAACTGCAGCGGGCTGCAATAATGGTAAGACTGAGTGATGGAAGAGATTGAGAGGACAAATCAGTTTTCACAGAACGTGTCTTGTGCTCCGCTGACTTCAAATAGAACTGCTGATTGATGTTAACCACAGACTGAAGCTTTCATTCCCCAAAAACAGAAACTCTACACAAAAACATTTCTGATTGTCCTCTGAGATTTCTAATCAAATCACAAAAATATGAAAGTTTGCACAGATGTAAATGGAACCATGTTCTCATTTTGTTACATATTTTAGGCCAATTTTGGGGGGGGGCTAATGACACACTAGCACAAAGGCAAGGACATTTTTAAAAACTACTCTTTAGCCTCTTTAAACTACACAGAGAAGACACATCAAAACTCACAGATACAGCAGAAAAGAAAGTGAGCAGCAGTTGCAATCGCAGTGTCTTATGGCACCCACCTGTCCCTGGGCATTTGTGATGATCTGGCTGGTGATACCAGCCATGTTGGACATGGCCCCAGTGATGATGGGAGTGGAGGTGAGGGAGCTGAGGAACTGGGGCTGCCCTCCCAAGGAAGCGGCATTGATCTGAGCAGAAAAATCAAACGACTGAGTCAGAGGTTAGCAGCACAGACGGGTACACGAGTGCAGTGGCAATCTTACTATAGCAGGGTTGAGGGAGAGTCCAGCAGTCTGCAGCGCCGCCACAGATATGTTTGACGGAGAGACGCTGGTCGTGGCACAGGTCGCCTGGGCCGCCGCCGCCACCTGAGCGGCAGTAACCTGGGCACTGGTCACCTGCGACGGCTGAGACGTCACCTGCTGCACGGCCGCCTGGAGCGTCTGCATGGAGGCCGCCTGAGGCTGTAACATCGTCTGCACATTGGTCTGCAGCTGCGGCTGGACTGAGTTCAGGACCGTCGCAGCTGGAAGAAAAGTTGGAGGGTGTGCGGTCGGTTATTGCTCTGAAATTATGGTCATTGTGAGAACCGTGATGAAAAACAATAATTTCATGACATTCTCAAAAGTTGTTCAGACAGTTCCCATAAACCCACAGGTGTCAACCTACTGGTGGCGTTAAAAGGAAAGATCAGGGGATCACCAGAGTCATTAGGATTCGTCCTCTGTGGAGCATGAACATCTGTACAAAAAGTTTCATGGTAAGACACACAATAGTTGTTGAGATGTAGCCTGGATCTCCTCCATTGGAAAGTGTTTTATCCCACCATCAGAAATCTCGTGTTCAATTGCAAACCGATTATCTGATAGTGGTCGGGGTTTATACCATGATGCGCAGAGAAGCGACTTTTGTAAACAACCAAGATGGCTGCCGCAGATGAACGAGCATTTGACTACAAGTACCAGATATTTCAAATTTCTCGTTCACAGACATTGTGGAATCGACATCACGGGCTACATGAGCGGATGTTGTGTGTTTTGTATTGTGATTCCATGGCACTTTTTCAAGTCAGCAGCTGAATGCAGCCGAATTACATTTAAATCCAAGCGACAGAGGCCAAATGGGAAGCACACACACGGTGCCCGGACAGTTTTGTATACTTTACCTTGGAGGCCAGCGAAGGGCAACTTGAGGAAGTTTCCAGCCTGGTTAGCTGCCGCGAGCCCAGGGAGAGTAGCTACGCTGGTGGTGGGGAGGGTGAGGATGGCCATGCTGCCCTGGCCCCCGATGGAGCCCGCCATGCTCAGGGGGATGAGCAGCGGCTGGCCCAGCGACCCCGTCTGGGCCATCATACCAGTCATCAGGGAGGCCAGGCTTTCCTGGGTCAGCAGCTGGTGTGGTGAAGTGAAAGATTTGTATTTGTGACTGAGATTTGTTAGCTCAGGGGAACTTACACTGTACACTAGCCCCTTTATCTTTTATTCTGGTGTTTTACAGCAGCAATTTAAGAGCAGTAAAACATTATTCATTATTCTTTTGGACTCAAATAATCCATCTTCCTCTGTTGCTTTTCTATATTCACTGTTTTTTTATTTGTTGTTGCAGTATTAGTCTGATTTTTTCCCCCGATTGTTGGAAACGTTCATGCAACGGTTTCTACTGCCTCAGGCCATGTGCTCAAGTGATTTTGGATCAAATCTGTTCAATATTTTATATTCACTAATGCACTAGAGACAACTGCTTAACTCAGTAACTATTAGCCAAATCACCTGCAGTAGCCTGTGGGTGACAAAGTGACATGAATCCCTGTGATGCATGAAACTTGGACAAGAAATTAGATGTGAGCGTGTAAAGTGCACTCGGGTGTGTGCGTGTGTGTGTGCGTGCGTGCGTGAATTCAGAGTCAGACCTGTGGACAGCCTTGTACAGTGATGGGCATGGTGGCATGTGGTTGTGTCAGGGACACGCTGATGGGCACAGCGGGAGTCAGCGTTTGGACAGCGGGGGCCGGAGCCTCTACAGACACCGCCTGCTGCTCGCCCAGCACTGCGGGAGAACAGCCGGGGTTGGTTCTTTCACTGACATGTCAGGTGGTGTTCACAGCTGCCGTCGGCATTTCAGTACAACTGTGTCATCAACAACATGATTTACCTATTCCCCCGGCGCTCTGGGGCACAGCGGGGCCATCCTGGGGGCTGCCGCCTTCAGCTTGCTCTGCGACCTGAGCCACTCCCTCCTCAGCTTTGACGTCACTCTTCCCATCGGTTACCGACGATGGCAGAGGCGCGTCGACCTCCACCTCCAGCACACGGATAGTCTCATGGCCAGACATCACAATGACCTGCGCAGCGATACGGAATGGAAGCCAATGTTATTCAAATGCAATTCTTTTTTTATTTCTCCACCTGATCATGTGGTGAACCCAATTTGGACTTTAACACAGCGATTTATGGTATAAAAATCCTGTTAAGAACTAAAGGACGAGGGGCAGTAAGACAACTTGGGCCGGAGGACAAAAGTGCAGAGAGACAATGCAGGAGGAGAGCGGAGAGGAGGATGCATACCTGGTCGTCTTTCGCAGGGAATGTTTCAAAGTGCAGGATTTAAATGGCTGAAAAAAGACCTGCTGCAGTCAGACAGTGAATGGCTAAGGAGAACAGAGAAGCCGAGCACATGTTAGGGAAACAATGACCGAAAAGCAAAGAAAAACAGACACAAAAATTTGAAAAAAGAAAGATGTAAAGCATCAGCCAACAAGCATCTCAAGCAACGCTCTCTTGCAGGGCATCGGTGAAGTGCATTGCTTTTGTTTGCTGACAATGAGAGAGAAAGATCACACTTCATTATCATGCAAGGCAGTTTAAAGACCCTCACAAGCAGCGAGCGGCAGGCATTATTATTAGGCGATGAAACACAAAAACAGGGTCCCTGATCTCGAAATGAGCTGCGTGTGGAAGTTAATCATTCCATTATGATACGGTGTGTTGGCACATGGGGGAGGGCGACAGGAGCGAACAGAGAACTTAGAAGAGGACGACATTGAGTTACGGAAGTTGGGGCTGAGCTCTGTGTGGTTACAGCAGGAGGAGGAGGAGGAGGAGGAAGAGGACGGCCAGGTGAGTGTTGGTATAATACCTGCTCATTCACAGTTAGTGGGGCATCTTTGGCGGGGAGGTCCTGGGAGTTCATGGCTCACTGCACTGCCACTGCCGCCGCCGCCGCCGCCGCCACCACCACCAGTCAATGTCCTCCTGGAATCAGAATAAACAAACTGCTTTGTAACTTTACCCACTCCCTTTTAATGTGTTCTGCAGAACCATCAGGAAATTGAATACACATGACAGTTCATGTCAGACTTCAGGAGGGCACATGCTGGTGAAAGCAGACCCACATGCAGAGGGCGTTCATGCTTTTTTTTTCTTTCTTTCTTCTTCATGGCTATTTCTGTCGCTGCAGGAGCAGACTGTACTTGCAGGGGCCTGCAAACAGGCCACACCGGTGTCTGTTGCACTTAAAGCTGCAGAAAACGACACGGAAGTGGCTGCAAACGCAATCGCAGAGGGGAGCAAAAACACAAAAGGTTCAAGTTGGTGTTTTCTGCCTGCTGCAATGCCCCACCAACAACACCCCCCTCCCCTCCCTCGTTTAGGAATCGAGGATCTGTCAAAACTTCCGCGGGGTGTTGGTGATGGGGGGCTCCCCACCCCCATCCTCCTGCCCGGCAAAAGTCTCGCCTCCTCGGCCACTTCCACCCCCCCGCAGACGAGCACCCACCAAGCCGCGGGAGAACGACTCCCCGACCCGCGCACCGGCAAACAGAGCATTATGTATGTCCCTCTCCTTATCATAAATATATAAATTATGCTAATTATGCGAAACCATTGCATATTAAAAACCAAAAACTCATTTCCTTCCCTTCTCTCGCCGTGTCGTGCGGGGCGCAGGCTTCGAACGCAGGCGCCCCGGCTATGACTGCTCCAACTTACCGCGACGTGTGCAGCTTTAATCCCCCCGCGGTTATAAGAAAAAAAGAGAAAAAAAAAAAAAAAGAAAAGAAAAAAGAAAAAGGTCCTTGTCACAGTTTGCTTCAGTCACACATGATTAAAGCTTCATCTCAGCTCCCAGACAGGCGCTGTTGGCCGCACACAAAAGAGGCATTTGCATTGATAAGGAGGGTTTGCAATGTTGGGGGGGAGCTCCGTCTCTGCGCTTAATATTTAATGACGATGCCCCTTTTTTTCTGCAACAGTGTCAGGTCGTCGGGATCCTCCGGGAGCCGCGCGCGATCCCATTTCGGCCGCAAAGTCGCGCAGAAATTGCCCGAAAATTGGCCTTTTTTTGCACTACGTCATGAACATAATTTATGCAAGGAGGGGGAGAGGAGGAAGGAGACGGAGGAAAAAAAAAAAAAAAGAGAGAGGAAGCCTCGCGTTGAAAAATGTCCGCCTCGACTCCAGAGGCGCCGCGGTTCTCTTAAAGGGGACGCGTCGGAATAAAAAAAACCGCGAGGGACATAATGGATGAGACACACTGACTTGACTATGTGTTTGAATGAGAAATGATATTAAATGATCAAAACAAACGCCAGGGTGATTCCCAAATGTTGGTTTTTTGGAATCATCTTGTTTTTTGTTTTTGTATAATTTCATGCTGAGATTGAAGTTGTAAAAACTGTATTTGTATGTGCTGTGAATATATATTTTTGTTTTTGCATGTTGAAAGAATATGTATATTGAATAAAAATAGGCTTGTGCGTGGATTCCTCTGGGTTGGAACATCCTACTGCCGAAATCCAACGATTGTGATCGCAATATAATGTTCATCATCTACTGCTGTCGATCCAGACCATAACATATATTTGTTTATTAAATTAAATTACCTTACGTTCCTTTAGAAGATGCTTTTGTCCGAAGTGCATTCAACCATGAAGATATAACTCAAAGTGCAAGTACGTAAACATTCATCCAAAAGGCAAAAAACACTTAAAGTGCTATTTGTGATTACGTGCAATAATTATTATTATTATTTTTATACATTTTTTTGTGTTAAATAAATTCAGGGAGTATGGTGCAGTCTGAACACATTTATACTTTTTTTTATAGTTGTGTATTCCTGTTTATACTCTTTATTCTTATTTTTATTCTTGTGTGATATGTGAATATGTGTGGACAGTCTTTTTCATAAATGTACAATGCCAAAAAAGGGGGAAAAATATGTGTTTTGTAAACTTGGTTCAGACGAGACATCTAATTCTGTATTTTAAAGTATTAAATGTATTTTAACTATTAGGATTCAGAGCATATATGGGGGAAAAAAATAAAGAAAGATCCCTGATGAATAATGTGGCTAGACTCCACTTTGAATTCAAATTCAAATATGTTTTCTTTCTTTTTTTTGTCAAAGCAAAATTCTTTGCTATTATGACTCTCAAACTACATAATGAATGAATACATAATTTGTAACAGAGCAGCATCTTGGTGCACCTAGACTGTATTTAGCATATGAGACCAGAGCTGCATGATTTTGTTGATTAATCAATTAGTTGATTGAAATTGACAATGAATCAAAAGCTATTTTGTCAACTGATTCAACATGTTTATGTTAAAGAAGCAAGAATGACAAAACATTTGAGAATATCGCTCTGATCTTTAGGAAACGGTGATGGTCTGTTCTAACTGTTTCTAATCAATTCATCAAGAGAAAAATTGTCATTTTCAAATAAACATTACACATGTTCATTTCAGTGATGACGATAGACTGCAGACAGAGGATTTTGGAAGTTCTTCAACTCTTCCTATCATGAAACTGGTGAACATCTTTCTTTCTTTTCTAAATACATGTACCTACCTCCCGTTTTGCCATTTGAATTGCTAAGTAATCTAACATAAAATAGAAATACTATTTACATTATCATACATAAATCATGAGATCTTGATCTATTATTATTATAGTGTATCATACATTTATAATGAATATAAGCTTAAATGTCAATATAATTGAGTGTTAACTTAACTTGAGTGAACAGATGTAAACTTGGAACAGAAAGTAGAATGTTGCCATGAATTGAGGGTTACACTGTCGTCTGAAATAAAATGAAACTCTTTTTTTAACCTTTATTTGTTCACATTTTTTTTTTTCTAAAAATGCGCCGAAATATCTATTAGTGGGTCAATTTCGCTTTGCACCATTGTTTGCACGGACAACTATCCCTGAATTCTTTTGACACTGTAGGAAACTTTAAAAACCTGATGATTCTCAGGCGAGTTCTGCAACGCCTCCAATTTCCTCCTTGTCCTGGTTCGGCCACATTTTTTTTCTTCCTCGTAATCATGTGATCGTTTGACTTGTTACTTCCTACAACGATGACTACGACGTATATTTTCCTTGAAACTGTGACATAAGTTCTTCATAATTACAGAAACAAAGGCGTCAATTTTTGTTTGTCTTCCGTGTTTTACTTCCTCGCTCACTCACTCTTCTTCTTTTCCTTTTATTTAATGGCCGTTGGCAAACAACTTTTAGATGCGCATTACCGCCCCCTACTGAAATGGAGTGTGGATCAGGATGGTCTATTGTACTGTATGAGAAAACAGAAATCAAAGCAAAAACAGAAACATAAACCCAGAAACAAACAAACAAAAGAAATAAAAACAAAAATAAATAAAAAATAACGTATTTTTATATCGTCTTTTTATACAGATATGTGACCTGAAAACCGTATTATTGTTGGAATGCTTGAATGATTGTATGTTTTGTGAAAGCACCTTGTGAGACTACGCCTGAAAGGTGCTATATAAATAAAATTATTATTATACGTAGTAGTATCGTTATAACTACTCTATATTCTTCTAATAATTCCGGTCTTTTCCAAGAAAATAAATACTGCTCTACATCCACATGCCCTGAGTTCATCTGTATTATTTCTTTAACATTGAATTTGATGTGTTCTCTTCCCAGTTTATGGTATAATTTGCCTTTCTTTCCTGCTGATATTTAAGACAATAAATAACGACATGCTCTACTGTTTCTTGACTATTACACTCCTCACACATACAAGTTTTCGTGCTTCCCAATTAAATTGAGCGTACTATTTTCTACCAGTATGGCCTTAAAATCTGCCTTTCCTGATGATATTTTGGACAATAAATAACGACATGCATTACTGTTTCTTGAGTATTGCAGTCCTCACACATACAAGTTGAGTGTACGATTTTAATCCAGTATGCCCAAATCTCATTCAGGAAATTATGTCCTCTTCCCTTTTTATTCCTACTCATTTCTCTCATTACTCCGACCTCCTTTTTATATACTGTGGAACCATCTGCCTTTAGTTTCCCTGTTCCACTGCTCCTGCCACTTCTTTTTCACTCACTCACTCACTCACTCACTCACTCACTCACTGTCGTTGTCTGCCCGTAGGGGGCGCCCGAGCGAGCGGGCTCGGCGCGCCGACCGACTGCGTCGCGCGCAGCCGCCAGTGACGTCAGCGCTTCCACAACAACAAGAAGCTGAAAAACAAGGAAGTGGACGAATCGCTCCGAAGCAGCCGTAACCAGTTACACAGGCCCGTGACTTCAACTCGCACCGCCGCGCACCAGAATCTCGATCTCGCCCCCGTCGCCGGACCGCAGACACAACCATGAACAACAAAGGTATTTGCCCGCGCGTCGGTCCCCAGTTGAGCCCGCTGTCCGCCGCCACACGACGCCGACGCGTAGAGCCCCGGTGAGGGCCGGAGAGGAGCTCGGCTGCTCCCGTGATGGAGGAGCGGACCTTCGCGTTCGGCAACGTACATGACCGGAAAACAGAACAGGGAGCAAAATTCTCCGTTCCTCCGGTTTCTCACCGGGAAATATGCCAAAGATGTTTAAAAGATGAACATCGACATTTTTTACTGTCAACCAACCGCCCCCCCCCCCCGCAACCATTATTGGCCCGAGTCGCATATTTGTCGGTTAGCTAGCATCCCTGCGTCCTGTGGAGGCTAAAGATGTTGATGCTCTTTCTTCCTCCTGCTCCGCGAGACGCAGGCTCGGGAACGTGTAATGTGGAACGTCGTGTGTTTTATTAGGAAAAAACAGGTTTTATTGTTAGTGCCATGCATACCCCTTTTTTTTTTTTACTATTTGAAAGGAAAATTAATTAGATTTTTGATTAATACATTTAAGTATAATTTTTTTTTTTTTGAAGGAAAAAAAATGTGAAGTCATCTGCTCAAATGTGAAAAATCAATCTGGATTTAAATCGTGTTTTGTTTCCTTGACAGGGCCTCGAGAAGATGATTCCATCCATTTGCAGTGTTACATAATTGTTATTTATTGAAGATCAGGGTGTAAAAACTGACAATTGTAAATAATATTAATGATGTAAAAGCATCAAGATGTTAAAAAAATAATAATCTTAATACAAATTGAACCATTAGTTGATTGATTGGTTGATCAGTTGATAGGTCGAATTGATCAACAGCTAATTATTGATTAACAGCTGATTATTGTTTGTGTGTGTGGGTGGGGGGGTTATGCACAAATTGACAAGTTCCCAGAGCCGATGGTGATTTGCCTCAAAGTCCGGTCAGGACAAAGGAAAACCAGAAATATTTCACATTGAAGAAGCTGGAAGCACAAAAAATTGTGCCAAGTTTGCTAAAAAAAAAAAAAAGGATGTAAGGGAAAAGTTGCAAATTCATTTTTCTATAACAACCAAAAAGAGGTGCAACAGTTAATCGATTACTAATCGATAAATTAATCTTTAACTATATTGATCATCGGTTCAAGTACTTATGGGGAAAAAAGTCAAAAATCACTGATTTCAGCTTCTTAAATGTGAATATTTTCAGGTTTTTTTGCTCCTCTATGACAGTGAACTAAATATATTTGGTCGACATTTTTCACAATTCCATGACATTTCATAGACCAAACAACTAATCGATTAATCGAGAAAATAATCGACAGATTAATCGATTATGAAAATAATCGTTAGTTGCAGCCCTACTACCAAACATCTGTAGGTTTTATAGTTGTAATGAATAATATTCAGCCTAATTGGTGCAGTTCTGTCACGTAAACAATACAAGATTTATGGGAAGGCAAATTATAAGGGCCTCTTTTATTTTTTCTTTGTGGATAAAATAAATTGTATTTACAGACCATCTACTGGTATCAATATTTAAACACTATGGATTTTCCTTGTTTTATTCTGACAATAAAATTGAAGTTGTTACCTGCTGAAATGTTGCTCACTCACTCTGGGATTCAGTGTCAGTCGCTGTTTTTTTTACACCAAAGGTCAAATTATTGTCTTTAAAAAAGTGAACCGTTGTGTTGCAGGTTCATATCCACAGCAGGCCGTGTACCCTCAGCAGAGCTCTGCACCTGTATACCCTCCTGCTATGCAAATGTCCCCTCAGGCTCCTCCCTACTCAGACACACCACCTGCATACTCTGAGGTAACAGATCACATTGATCTGCATTTTTTATATGAGATAACAGTCAAGTAAACCATTCTGAACCATTTAAACCCGTCTGTCTGTCTGTCTGTCCCGCCTCTGCAGATATACCAGCCCAGATATGTGCTTCCACCTCAGGTGGCAGGTCAGATGACTCAGATGTCCTCTCCCTACCCTGGTGCTCAGATGTTCATGCCCATGCAGCACACTATGGCCGTCGGACATGTGGGTCAGAACGTCCCCATGGCCTACTATCCCATGGGAGCCATGTACCCACATGGTTCTACAGTGATGGTGGACGGTGGCTTCGACGCCGGTGCTCGCTTCACAGGAGGCAGCAACGTCTCCATCCCAGTGAGTATCCACCTATGAGTGTACATCGATCGCAGTCAAGTTTTTTTGTTTTTTGTTGTTGTTCCGGTGTAGTCTTATCTTTTTTTTATATCCGTGTTTGTGCTCGTTTCCCTCAGCCCCCACCTCCTGGACACCCCCCCAATGCAGCTCAGCTGGCCGCCATGCAGGGTGCCAACGTTGTAATGACACAGCGCAAGAGTAACTTCTTCATGGGGGGATCAGGTGGAGGTTATTCCATCTGGTAACAGCAACTTCTCGACTCCTCCATCATGCCTAAACCGTGTCCCCTCCTTCCCCTCCGTCCCAACTGATGCCCCAGTTCTACCCACGTCCCATACGCCTCCCCTCTTCAGGCTGCTTGGCCATGCCACAATACTGATATCACCTAATGGAATGTAATATTTTAGAGCCCTCGTGAAAGGTACAGTACTCCACTTGTGACGTAGAGATAAAACCGATAAATGCCACTGCCTGGAGTGAATAAAATACAACAATTTTAATCCTGTAGTATTAATGCCACAATTCTTCATTTTGGTCCAAACCTCTTTGGTCAAATCCAGATTGGACTTTTCTGGGCATTTGTTGAATAGACCCCGGTCTCTTTTCGATCGACATCTGAAATGTCCTTGTATTCCTGTGAAACTACGTAAATGAAATGTTGAAATATCAGCCCTGCATTATTTAGTCTAGCTGCTTTATGGTGAAAGTGAAACGCAGTTATTACAAAGTTGCAGTTGAAGCGCAAATGAAAAAAAAAAAAGAAATCTCCACTTTGTCTTTTTTTTGAATACTTTTAGTGTAGTTGAATTAATAGATGTGTAATAGTTACATGTAAATACCAGTATAATGATGATGATGATGATCAATACAAACTGCATCTCAACTATACGAAGAAGAAGAAAAAAAAAATCTGCATCTTGGGTGCTTTTTTTTTTTTTAGTTAGATTTGTCTTGTCTTTTTCGCACATTGAACTGCCCATTGGACAAATTGTCACATTTAAAAAAAAATCACGTTTAAATTAAAATGATTTGAAGTCAAAGCAACTAAATTGAAGAAAAGATTTTTCCCACGCAATACCCCAAAAGTGAATTACTGTACCTTGGTTGGGCGACTTGTAGATGAACATAGTCAAGTGCCAAAGAGCACTGGGGATAGCCCTAATTTAAAGCAAATTAACTTCAGTAAACTTAAAAGGAAAAAAAAGAAATTTTAAAAAGTAAATCCAAATAGTAAGTTGAAACGGGAAAGGGGTGGTTGGTGTAACATTTTGAGCTTTTTCTTTGTCTCCTGTTTCTGTTCCACAGTCGGATACCCAGAGTTTATACACTAAATGTTTATTGTACAGGTTTTTTTCGACAACTAGCCCCGCCCCCTTTAGCGTCTCTTTCACCAAGTAGAATTTGGTCTGATCCAATAAACTTTTCCTCCACAGAGGAATTCGTCACCTTTGTGATTAGCGTTAGTTTCCTTCTAGTCCACATTTATCTAAAAAGGTTGAGGAGACGTAAACATTTCAGAGTTTAATTTTTTTCCTTCCTGACTTTTCCCACATTGAGGTAGTTAGGGTATAAAAAAAAATCAAATTAGTTAGTATAACCAATGAGCTGGTTGTACCAAAGATTTGGTCTTCAATGCACTTATGTTTGGTTGTGACTTGGATTAAAAAAAATTTTTGAAATCGTCACAATTTAAAAGCAAACATATCATCGAATACGCAGCGATGAGGCTGCTGGAACCAAGAACCTTCGGTCCTTTGACTGCACTTTGTTAGTTAACGTGTCGCTCCACGTGGGTCAGTTGCATCTTTTAAGTTGTCGCATGACTTTTGCACCGTTGCCGTGTACAAATCTGATTAAACACTTTTTATCTGAGATGCACTGCTGAGCAAATCGGAGAAGTTGCACACAAGGGGCTACTCTTTTTTTTGATCTCCTTTTTAAAAGCCTGGTTTTGTGTCTTTTTAAATAAAGCTGTGAGATTTTTAAACTTTTTTTTTTTAATGCTTCTTTTTCCATCAAAACAAATTCCATTTCTGTTTTTTAAAGTAATGTCAAGACGTGTCGTGTTGTCCGATAGATTGAAAAGTGTATGCAACTTTTTTTTCTCTTTTTTTTTTGCAAGGAGGCTACATCACCTGTCAGCATGATTAATTTCCAAAACAAGTTTTGTTGTGCTGCTAATTCAAAGTCTCTCTTAGAAATATTTATATATAAATATGTCGTCAAGCAAAAACCCTTAAAATATCTGGAACCATCAACTGATATTTGTAGATATTCCTCTTTATTTTTTTTTTGGTGTCTGGTTGTGTGTCAATGTGTCACTGGGTATCCGACATTGCGTATATCAAGTTTTAACAGCTGTTGCCTCCGATTAGTAAAAACAAAAAAACGCGGTTGCTGTCGACCAACATTTAGCGATCTCAGTGTCGCCGACAGCAGCCGTCAGGAAAAAAAACAACCTCACTGTTCATCCCGATGACCCTCGTCGGGACGAACCTCGTCTGTGCAGCACGTGGCGGACGTGATTTTTAAAAAATGACATCGGTGGGTATTAGTTCTCACCCGTGCTGTTGTTTCATACAGCTCTGACAGGGGGGCGAAGAGGCCACAGCTTTCAGAACTTACACAAACAAAAAAAAAAAAAAAGATATGATTCAAACAAATGTTTTCTCGTTTTCCATCTCTGCTCTGATTGTTTGTTAAGCAGCATAACGGTGGCTTTGTCCCAGCAATATGAAGTACTGTAAAACTGCAGCTGACCAGTCGATGCTATGCCAACCACAAGCCAGCAAAATGGATCACACTCTCTGTTGAAGGATTATGGACATTTATAGTTCAGGGATTCTCTTGACAATATTTTGTAAAATAGATGTATGTACTAAAGTGATGTGACGGGACTTTGGTACACATTCTATCTTTTAAGGTTACTAAAGGAAGATGAGTGTCACTATACAGTTTGCTGAGACGTGTCAAAGATGGAATACTTTGAGAGAAAAAAAAAAAGAACTTAGGTGCACTTAACTTTTTTATACTAAACTTAAAATTTAAAATGTAAGTTTAGAATAAAGGTTATTTTGGAAATTTGAAATGTTGCATGTTTTGTCATTTCATTTTTTTTATTCCCACGTATATCAGAACGGGGGCAGGACATTATGAAATGATCGTAGGTGAAACCTGGGATTTAGTAGATGATGTATTGTTGTGGCCAGGCAGCATCACAGGTTATTTATAGTTTAATCTACTTATTTGAATCGTTTGAATCCTCCTCCTTTCTCGATCCCAAATATGACTGACATTTTTTTCTGTTTGTCAGAATTGATTATCACCCACCTAAGTTAAGTACGCACAGTGTGGAAGATCTAAGTCTTTCCCAAACATCACTTTGATATACAAAAAAACCCCACATGGATCTGTATTTTTTGGTAAAAACCACCTACCTAACAGCAGAATTTTATTATCTTCACTGTTCAATCCAGCCCACAATAAATCACGTCTTTATGAAGCTCGTCATATTCAGTTTTCGTTGACGCCGTCGGGCCTTTAATTCATATTTGTGGTTAAAACTCTTTGAAAGGTGATTCTTACATTTAATCGGCCAAACTCGAACGTGGCGTCAACAAAACGCTGAACGTAAAACTTCATAACGGTGGAGATTTTGCGCTGGGCTGTTTTTATGGGATTATAACATTTGTAATTCACTGTACGTGTGCACTGTGTTGTCGTTTGAATTCTTTGGGGTAAAATCATCGATCTCAAAGTCGGGACACAGTGCCGATGATTATGACATCATGCTTATTTAAGATAAAAAGTTTGCATTAAACATCGCTGTGAGCTGACACACTGAATAATGACACTAGTCCATAGACAAGTTTTATTGCCTTCCGTATTTATCTCAAACAGGGAAGTGACCAGTAACAGTAAGTGTCTGCAGAAGGGGAACAATACAAAAAAGAAAGAAAGCAGCCAGGTAGAACAAAATCACAAGGCACCAATAAGGTTTTTCTGTCCTTTACTCAAAGAAGGACATTGTTTTTGACTAGCTTATAAAAGAACTGCATAGAAAAATCATTTTAAAAAGCAAAAATTGAGAGATATATATATATATATATATATATATATATATATATATATTTAAAAAAAGGTTACTACCCTGAAAAGAGCACTGGAGCATTTTCCTTCTTGTACAATGTTTGTTTTGGTAAAAGACAGTCATGACACTTTCTGAATGAAACAACATGATTGCAGATTAGAGAACTGAAACACACGAGCTAATCTTACACACTTCCACCCTCGTACGAGTATTTACTTATCACCGCGACTCGTACACGTCTGGAAATCCCACCACCTGTTTTCGGAGCCGAGGCTCCGCTAGTCTGCACGCGACGCCTGTCGTCCCCGTCACCTGCTCCACATCCATCAACAGTCACTCCTACGGTCATTTCCCTCTTTGGTTTTTTTTTTTTGCGCTTGTGCATTTCTTAAGAGCACTTTTTTTCCTCCTTTTTTGACAAGTGGTTCCTCTAGCCAGTGTGCAGCGGAGTAGCAGCCCTCCCCTCAAAACAACATAAACAGTCCTCGGGCCTTCATATACATATTATTTTTTTCCCTTCCTTTTCATAAACCCCACTCGCTACCTGCAACACGTTCATATGAAGTATTCCTTCTTTTCGCTCGCAGCCTGGTTGCTGTGCTCCTCGTCGGGGTCCTCTCCCGGAGCCAGCTCCCCCGTCGTCCTGTAGTCGCCTTTGTTGTGGCACAGATACCGGTAGAGCAGGAAGGCCAGGACGGCTACCGTCACCAGGATGAGGACAACCACCACTGTCGGGGGGCGGGAGAAAACAAAATGTACGACTCCACAATGTAACCGGAAAAGGCAGTTTCTTAAGACATTGCGGCGTGAACGCTGGAGAGACTGGAGAGCTCATTCTCGGTTAATCCAAAAATGAACCGAGAATTAATACGCATTTGGGTATTGGTGTGTCAACGGCCGGCTGACGCTGCACTGGATCGCTGGCTTGAGTTTGGATGAAGAGGCCGGAGGAGTATGAAGAGCAGGGAACGGGTGGTCGACGTGTAATTACTCGAACGATCGCGGAAAACATTTCGGAGAGTGTGAATGTTATGAAAGAGTTGAACGCGAGCCGGAATGTCCCAAATGAGCTGAACGACGTGATGTTTGAATAAAGTTTCTAGGGGTTGAAAAGAATGTGGGAGGAGGAGAGGGGCAAAAAAGAAGAAGAAAGGAAACCGAGGCTGAAATTGTTTTGTCGAATAAGGGTTTGCTTCCAGAATTCACGCCAATTTAAAAATAGATATATTCCAGGATGAATTACGGGCAGTTACCTGCTACAACCGCAGATTCGGCAACCACGGGGACGGCCGTCGTCATGACTGAGAGATGAGAATAAAACAATAAATAATTGTTACAATAAACCACTGGTGACAGGAAACAAACAAAAAGGGAAGAAAGGTCACAAAGGGAGTCATCTTCACCGCGACGAAGTAAACTGTGACTGTAATAGAATAACAAAAAATCAAAAAACAACTAGTGTAAGAGTTACCCTGAATCACTGTTGTGTCTGCTTGTGTGGGAACGGACGTGAAAGGTCCCATGTCTGATGTGAAAGAGAGAGAGTGAAAAAGAAAAAAAAGGACACGAGCAATAAATGTGTTGATAAAAGAGCAGAAAAACATACGGTTATGATAAGCTAATACTTTATGACGGATCTTAAAAACCGTGCACTTACTCTCAGTCACGGCTGCGGTTGTAGTCGTGGAGTCCGACATCAGAGGCGTCACAGCTGAGGCTGGAAGATTAAAAAAAAAAAGGTCACGGGGGCAACAACTGTATCTCCAGGCCACAGGCTGCAATAGGCCACTTGTATAACCGAGTCTGGCCGCCAAGCTGAGGAGGGGGGCGGGGGGGGGACACACACACACCGAGAGTTGTGTGTTACATGGTAATCTCATTAATGAGGCCTATAAACCGCATCAGAGCCGTCAACCTCTTTATTTTGGTGCAGAATGTTCCTGTGATGCAATGACTTAAATCGGAGTGTGAGCGCGCGCGCGCGCACGCACGCACGCACACACACACAATTCTGCAAGATGAAAAATACTAAAGCACAAGTGTCAACTGCTGTTAATTAATCAGCGATCAAGCAACAAATGCAAGAAAACACTCAAATGTGACAATCTGCTGCTTTTCTGTTGTTTTTTTTTACACGGATACGTTCTAAAACGCTTAATGTCAAAAGACTTAAAGCTACAGTGTATAATATTCAGAAGAACTTATTCACAGAAATTGAATACAGTGTCCATAAATATGTGTTCATATACGTATAATCACAATGTTTTTTCCATCAGCTCTGAATGAGTTAAATATACTTCCATGAGGTGGACCCGACCTCCGTGTGAGTCGCCAAGTTTGCTACATCCTGTTGAATACGGTTGTCGCACAAAACGGGTCCAGAATACTTTGCAAGTTGAATTTTCAGACGCTGCCGGAAGCCGGGAATGGAATCAGCGGTGCGCCGCCATAAAGTGTCCCCTGTCGGCTGCTCGGTTGGTTGTGGTTTGCAACTGTACCACGAGATGCCGCCAGGAAAGTACAAAAAATGACACACTGGGGCTTTCGGGAGGAGCCGATCTTAGCCGATACACACTTTCAATTCATTAACAAGTAGAACCAGTTGGTGAATGAAGCTGGGGGCCTTTGGGGGCCCCGGGGCGTCTTGGGCCCCCCGTTGTTGTTGATCCAGCTTTGGGAATCAGAACAGTGTCACAATAATAAATACAAGACCACAAATCAGCACTGATTCAACGTGCACTTACTAGCCATGGTTGCTTTTTTTAACTGGAGTGCCAACCTGTAAGAAACAAACACAAATTTGTGAAAATCAATACACAAAGATTCTGCAATTACAATCTCTAGGGCTGCAGCGTTCAATCGATTAGTCAAAAATGTGATAATTGGTTAAACATTTTAGTCATTTTTCAAGCTATACTGGCAAATATTCACAGATTCTTGCTCTTTACAATTCGACACTCTTCTTTGTCACGTGACGATAAACTGGATATTTTGTAAGTTTCACACTAGAGCTACAACGGCTGATGGTTTAGTGATCGACTACTAAACTAATGAGACATGATCGACATTTTAGACAATTTGAGTACATTTTATGGACGAAACAACTAATCGATTAATCAAGAAAGTAATCGACAGATTGTATCTTGAAAATAAGAGTTAGTCTCAGGCCTACTTTAGACTTTAGGTCAAATAAAACAAGCCTTTGAAACATTACTGTGGATTGGATCATTTAATTGAACTCTCTTTTTTACAAAACTATAAAATAACTTATTGATTAATCAAGAAAATAATGGACAGATTATTTCCTGACAACAAGAGTTAGTCGCAGCCCTACTTTAGACTTTAGGTCAAACAAAACATGCCCTCGAGACATTACTGTGGATGGGATCATTTAACTAAACTATAATATAACTTATTAACTTATTAATCGAGAAAATAATCGGCCGATTAATCGACAGTGAAAGAAGCTGTTAGTTTCAGCCAACACGTTTCTCTTACGATGCCACATTTTAGACTAAAGGGTTTTTATTTGGACATCTCGGCATCTCAGCTGACTCTCCTCTTCTTTGTCTTCTTCGTGGACAGACTGAGCTTCTCTTTAACTTCACCTCGCCCCGGACGAGGTGACCTGACCCCCTCCTCCCCCTCCCCCTCCTCCGGCACCGACGCGTGGAGCTCAGTTTTCAGGTGAACTCACTCGCCACGATTGTAAACGAGCAAACAATAAAAAAGAAGAAAGAAACCAAAAAAAAACCCCACTGAACAAACAATCGGACACCGTCCATCGCGGGAGCGTCACTCACCTGAGCGCGGCGGAGCGTTTAGCGCGCGACACACGGTCCAACTTCTACACACCGGAGAGAAGTTCCGAGGTGGAGAAAAACCAGCGCCCACTGCAAACCGGAGTTAGAAATATAAGACTGTGTGTGTGTGTGTGTGTGTGTGTCTATAACTGCGGCTGTGAAATACAGTCAGAAGCTGCCCCCCCCCCCCTCCCCTCTCTCTCTATCTCTCTCTCCGCCCTCGTGAGTCACACAGGACACGCTCTCGATTTCCGACCCCTCCCTTTCCTCCCCCGTCTCCACGACAAAGATCGTTTATGAGCAAGATATATCACTGTTGAGTTAAAAAAAAAAAAAAAAAAACTGGACAGAGCTTTTCTACATGGGCGGATCGACCTTTTTAAAGGGCCCCTGGGCAAACATTTCCCTGAAGCCCCCCCCCACCCACGCACACCATAGGCTGTATATAAAAATGGCCGTAGAAAGTGCCTGGATCCTGTATTCTCTCGAATGACCAGCAGAGGGCGACTCCACTGGTTGTTTCTATAGAAGTCTATGAGGAAAAAGACTCTACTTCTTCTCAATTAAGGACGTCAGTCAACATTTATGGTTCAATCTCTAGTTTCACGTCTTCTTCCATACATGAGCTTGTTCTCATCAGAGGCGATTCTAGAGTATGTTGTGGCCCCCTTAGGTGGCGTCCCTCGAACCAGCGTTCATCACCACAGTTATAAATAATCTGACAACAACAACAACAAAATTTCCTACTGTCATTGCAAACTTTGCTTCTGGGTTTTTTTTTTAAATCAAAATGGCGCTGGTCAGACGTCTGGACATTTTCCTTGCTTTTCCTGGCAGCCCGCTAGTCAAAATTTCCCCATAAATGTGAGCGCAAAAGTGAGCACATACAGCAGGAAAATCTCTGGAAAATCATCAGCGAGCGAGTGTCAATGACTGTAAACAAAACTCTGCTTTCGGCAGCGGCATTATCGTCATGTCCTGCCTCCTGCATCCTCGACCCAGACGCCACAGAATGCTCAGGAAAGTTTCCCGTTGGTGGTGCTTCACGAAACTGAATTTTTCGTAGTCAGTGTCTGGGAAAAAAAATGACAGCGCCCCAAAAAAGAAAGCCACAACCCCTCCACATCCTCCATGTTCGCAGGTGGGACATGGGCCGAATGAAAAAGTCAATGTAAGCACAAAATACATATTTTGAATATGTTGTGTCATTTCAGCTAGTTGTTATGTCGCACAATGTGGTTTATTCAGTTATATGATTAAAAAAAACAGGGAGAAATGTCATGATTGACAGCTAAGACGTCCGTCGTTATTTACAGTCTGTGGCCCCCATTGACCCCCCACCCCCTCCCTCACTATAACCTTTTCCACTAGTATGGTAGAGGAAATAGCAGCTCTATGCCCGACTCGACTGCACTGCTGCTGATACCAGTTCTTGTGCAAACTTCCTGCTCCCGGCACTTCCTGTACGTGCTGTAGCCCACCAGGGACCGCTTGGGACGTTTGGGGGGGGGGGGGGGGGGGGGGGGGGGGGGGGGGTCCCAGCTCCTGTGCTACAACAGTACCTTACAGATTGGTTGGTGGTAATTTGATTCAACACAACTTCCAGTCCACGCGTTCTCTGCACTCTCACACAAACACGTTGGGAAGAACCACAGCTACTGAGACAAAGTATTAATTAAATCATTCTTTATTAAGTTTCACAATATTTCAGATAGATCCTAACTTTAGATGTGCCTCAAAAGTTTAAATACACTCGATTATTAGCAGATTCACATTTGGTGAGTAGAAAGAAGAATCAAACATTAACTTCAAACTGAAATGGAAAAGGAATCCCTGCCGTGAAAATTGGATAAATAAAATTCACAAAAGTAAAAACAAAAGAAAAACCTCTATCTGTTTTCAGTCCTTTTGCCAATGTCATTATTAGCTTATAGTTCAGCATCTGTTCTCCATGAAACTGAGACAGTAAATGTTTGTACTGCGACTATGTTGTAGTCTGTTTTCTTCCATCTTTCATCCATCTCCGTTTTTCATTAAGTTGGTATTTACAATTGATTTCAATAAAAAGATACATTTAAAAAAACGAACAAGTCTCTGCACAGAACATCAGCCATGACACCAGTTGGACATTCGAGTGCAGCTGTCGGCCGCCACATTTTTTTTCCTCTGGTGCAGCTGTTGAATTTAATCTCCTCTGTGCATTTCTGTTCAGGCAAACACCGATTTAAGAGAAGGAAGAAAGAAAAAAACTCGGTCAAACACAGAAACGCAGCAGAGAAAGAGAGAAGAGGAATGACAACATGAGTCAGACTGTATAAAACACACACAAACCTTGTGTCAAAGTGTGACGACCTCATACGTCTGTGCTTTTGGAATCCCGCGTGGTTTCTGCAGGAGCATCCTAGATGTGGGCCGCGAACAAAAAGAGTCCATCAAAATTGAAAAACAGGAGCGCCATGACACAAAACTATGGTTAAATACGCATAGAGGCCGGTAACACAAGGCCTCAGTGACAAACCTTGTGCGGAACAAAGCCAGACACGTCACCGTTCTCCAGTCCGTTGGGTTTCCGGGCGTCCGGGGTCAGCGGGCTGTCTTCTCTTTCTTCAATGTGCAGTTGGCCGTTGTCTGCCGCGGACAGCTGCAGCTCCAGGCTCTCTGAATGTAATGAATCCACCGAGTTGTCCAGCTCAGAGCTGCTGTCGCTGGCCGGCGGGGCCTCCCCGACGTCGCCCTTATCATCAGACTCGGCGGGGGGCTCCGGCTCGGACGCCTCGTCCTCCTCGCCCTTCTCCTCTCCCACCCGATTACGGTCTTCTCCTCCCGACTTCAGCTCGTCTCCACCCGCCGTCCCCGCTGCGTCGTCCTCCCGTGGGGGAGAACTGTGGCTCCCACCGTGGCTTGACTCAGCGTCCAGGTCCCCGGACTCAACGGAGGGATGATCCAGAGTCGGGGACTGCGGCGAGACGGCGAGGGTGCTGCCCTCTCTGGACAGGGTGCTGCCGTCCCGGGACAGGGTGCTGCCCTCTCTGGACAGGGTGCTGCGCCGGGGCTTGTCCGGGGACCTGAAACTAAACCTGGGGCCGGCTTTGGGGCTGTAGTTCTTGTGGAACTCAGAAAAGCTGCTTTTCCAGGCCTTGGGGGACATGAGAGTCCGTCGCCTCAGGGAGCCATAGCTGCAACATGCAGCAGGATGATGTCAGAGGAGAAGAGAAAAAAACCAAGGGCGCGCTTTAAAATCGTATTACTCAGATTCTATACCCAAATAGGAAGATCATTGGAGTGACACACCCAAAAGTAGAGCAGTTTGTCGGAGGAAGCGGTGGTATGGATTCCAAAGCGATCAAGGATTTGTCAGCGAGGAAAATATTGGAAGGAAACACAGGGAATGATGGACATTGAAGCATTTTGGGGGGAAAAGGCTGAGAAAAGTCTTTAGGGGATAATTTACAGTGTTTTCGTGATCTGTCGGGTATATCATGATATCATTAGGGTGGCGATCTATTCCTTGGATTTCCCCCCTCCCAAACAAAATGACTTCACATTACCGCTGCATTCCCCTCACGGAAAACACTTTGTCTGGATGCTGAGCCTGCAGCTCCCTCACCACGCTCCGCAGGTCGACATTGAGCTGAGAGAGAGGGGGAGAGAGAGAGAGAGAAGAGGAACAGTCCAAACGATGCAACATTTCACGGGCCCACTCGACGCGGCCGCTCGGCGGTTGGAAAGCGTACCGTGCGCATCTCCGTGTAGAAGATGTCCCGTAAATTTGCCACGGCCGAGAAGACAGCCACGTAGCATCCGACGCGGCTAAGGGAGATAAAAACATTGACGCGTGATTAGAAGACAAAAAAAAATCTGTAAATCCACACAAATCATATGTGATTTGTCATTTCTGATAGAAATGTTGTGTCAGACCTGTCGTAGAGCGCAGGCAGCTCCTCTTTTAGATCATTGTTGATGCCCTCATAGACAGTTTTGGCGTAATTCATCTCCTCCTCTGCCTGCAGGATGAAAAATACTTGTGAGATGTCTATTTTGGAACAAATACACTGTAAAAAAAACAAGATGTTTGCTGTCGGTTTTTGAAGGACCTTGTTGATCTTGACGTCGTCCCTCTTCTTGGCGGTCTGCAGCGCCTCCAGGTGGTGACGGGAGGAGTCGTAGTCGACCAGCTTCCTTCCCCTCTTGGCAACTTTCTCCTACGGGTTGGAACGAGACCGACGGAGGCATTTTATGTATGTATGTGTGTGTGTGTGTGTGTGTGTGTGCGTGCGTGCGTGTGTGCGTGCGTGCGTGCGTGCGTGCGTGTGTGTGTGTGCGTGTGTGTGTGTGTGTGTGAGAGTGTGTGTGGGTTCGTGTGCGTGTCTCCGCGCGAGCTTCCTTGTTGGTTTTAGCGTGTTTGCTCTCGGAACTTCATTCCGTCTGCTTATTTCGGTTGTGTTTGCTCCTGCAGACTCGGTTCCTCCTGCCTTACCCTGACGTCCGGGAACTGGCTCACGTAGGACTCCATGGTGCGAACGGCCTGGTCCAAAATCTTCACCTCGTAGTCGTTCCACAGAAGATCCTCCCCCTTTTTTAAAAAAAAACAACAACATAAATATTGCATTAATTATGCATGGAGACAGGGAATTCCCCCCCCCCCCGTGCTTTTATATGAATCTAAGGGTGTGGTCGAATTCTCCTTCCTATCTACTTTTCCTTGAGCTCGGTGGAAAACGTCATGAGGTCAAGGAGAGGTGTAAAGGAAGAGGATCCGACTCCACTTTCACTAAACTGCGTCGTGATGCGTCTGTCGTGTTTTACCACCGTGTGACATCAGATGCAAATGACTCCTATGTAACAGTAACTGACATGATGACGTCTCTTCTGGGTCATATTCGTACTCTTCTTCTTCAAACTTCTATTTTGGATTGAATCGTTTACTTTTGTGCATGCGTTTATTTCTCCTTTCCTTTCGCACAGGAAGCTCCAGCGTACCCTCTGCGAAAGGAGACGGGAAAGGAAGCACTGAAGCACCTTGCCTAATCATTAAGAGAATCCGAACAGCTCTTATCATGGCTGCCGGTCAAATACCTCCGGGTCACGTCAAGATTTAGGGAACCTCCTGAGCAAATTTGATAATCGGCCGCACCCTGACATTAAAGTTGTACAGCGAGCGGGTGACAGTTGACATCCTGACCTCCACAATGGCGCCCAGGTCTTCCTCTCCGGCCCAGTCGTTTTCGTAGGCGTCGAACAGAGACTGGGAAAGACGCCGCGATGCCTCACGCATGTCTGCACGAAACAGGAGTGCGAATGTGAAGAACGTGCAAAAATCTGCATGTCTGCCAAAAAGAAAAAAGCGCGTCTCACCTCTGACGGCGCTGATGTAGCTCCTCAGGTCTTTGTGGATGCGGTTCCCATCGACCTGCGAACAG
Source organism: Scophthalmus maximus (assembly GCF_022379125.1). Classification (NCBI taxonomy): domain Eukaryota; kingdom Metazoa; phylum Chordata; class Actinopteri; order Pleuronectiformes; family Scophthalmidae; genus Scophthalmus; species Scophthalmus maximus. The sequence continues at coordinate 3,462,416 of NC_061517.1, read as the reverse complement.
ACAAAGAGAGTTTACACGACGGCCTGTGTCTTTATAGATTCATTACTTTGTTGCCGCTCGACTGAGAGTCGATCCATCGTCCCAGTGTTCACAGTCGAACGCGGTGAGACAGAAAAAGGGGGAAGTTGTTTGTCGCTTCGCTCAAAGCCAATTTTGTCGGTAAGCAGGAGGACGATTACCTGCTGGTCATTGAATAAGTGCTGACAAACTTCAAATTCGTCGTCTCTGGTCTCCGCAGCCTTTCCCAGCCTCTGTAGAACCTGCAGAGGGAGAGGCGACACGTCGGGCTCAGAGCAACAAGCAGTGAAGAGGGGAAATCTTTTGGGAAAACACGCGGACGTTCACCTTTTCTTTGCCTCTGCTCAGCCGCCTTTGGAATTTTTTGGCAAATTCACCAGAGTTTCCTCTTGTACTCGTGCCGTCGGCCATGTTTTTTTCCTTTTTTCTTTTTCTTGTTTGTCTTTACTCCTGATGATGGAGGGAACCAGAGAAGACGGGATACACGTCACAACTCAGGCCCTTGACGCCACAGTGGTCGAGCGTAGTGAGGAGGGATTTACAGCTCGGAGGAAGCAATTTCAACATGGTGGTAATATTTAATTATCATAACAAAATTATGACTTCATCTTCTCTGACCTCCAAAGCTCTGTAGTCAATAGTGACTTTTGCATGTGGAGAAAAACCTTTCAGACCTCCCAGGATTTAGTTTTAATTGAAACCAAAAAAAACATTTTTAAAGCAACACAACTGCAACTTGTCCTTGATTATAAATTACTGTAATTAATATTAATGTGGGAGTAGTAAAAAAAGTAAAATTCTATCTTACAGTGCACTACAATATAATTCAGATCATATCACTGTATGAATTTACTACATTACCACTTACATTATTATCATCTTAGATAGTAACTACTGGATTCCAATGTATTATGTTTGATCAATATTTGTATTTATAAATATATATATTAATAATTAATAATTCAGCATTACATCTTTGAAGACATTTTGCCGAAAACATAAAATAAAAATGGTAATGATGGAAAAGAGGAGTTGGCTTTTTTTCCCCCTCAATGTTTCAACTTCATTCTCGAAAATACAAAAACAAATCTTCCTGTGATTTATTTCAACTTCATTCTCGACATTTCCAATTTATTCTCAAAATGCAAAGGAACAATTAAATCTTCCTCTGCTCATTTCCTAATATTCTTTTGTAGTATTGTTACTTCCACTAAGGTAAAGGATCAATATTTGGGAGTAAACAGTAGTAGAAAATTGTAACTATCAAATAAAGAACAAGTAGATTGTACTTAAAGCCCCAGTGTGTAATTTTTGTAATTTTCTGGCGGCCTCTAGTGGTGAAGTCTCAAACCACAACCAACAGAGCAGCCGGCAGGGGACACTTTATGGCGGCGCACCGCTGATTCCATTTCCGGTTTCAGGCGGCGTCCAGAAAAATTCAACGCGAATGCGACGCATTCTGGAACCGTGTTGTGCAACAGCAACCGTATTCAACACGACGAAGCAAACATGGCGGCTCACACGGAGGTCGCGTCCACCTCATGGAACTACATTTAACTCATCCAGAGTTGATTATACATATATGACCACATAGTTATGGACGATATATTCAATTTCCGTGAATAAGTTCTTCTGAATATTACACACTGTAGCTTTAAATACGATTCCCACCAGGTCTGCTCCTCCTGTTTACTACAGTTCCCAGAGTTCCGCGCGGTCAAGGCCACGCCCCCCGGTAGCACTTAATGGCAGCGGTGGACTTTCCCCGGACTGTTTATGATACTTCTCCTGGAGGAGGAGGAGGAGGAGGAGGTGTCGTCCGCTGACAGACAGACAGATTCCCCGAACTGCAGGACCCGATCATGGGGAGCACGTTGGTCCGATGCGCCGCGACGGACCTGGGCATCCAGTGGGCCGGCTGGGCTCTGGCCGCCGCCTTCAGAACCGAGAAGTTCTACGACTTGGCAGGTAGAAGTGACGAGCATGTCCCTTTGTTGATTTGCATCTGCAGCTTTGAATACTATTCATCCTATAATAACTGGTGTGGCATTGATCAGATTTAAGAGAGAGAAAATAACCGCCTGCAGGTCGGCTTATTAACTTGAAATCCAGGTGGGGACTTGTTGCTGTTGTAGAAGTGTTAGAGGAAAGTTTGCATTGCTCTTTGTCGGATGTTTGATTCATCATCATTACAAAACCGGTGTTATTTAAAACAGTGGTGTTGTGAAACAGCCCCAGATCCACGGAGCTCCTCCCACAACTCAACAGACTATCCAGTGTGTCAGCAGGGCCGAAGAGAGCGAGGCCGGGGCCCGGGGCCCGGGGCCCTGTTCTCTAATCAGACATGGGGGGGCGCAAAAGATTCTGCTGATCTCTAAACTAGTGAGCACGCTGGTGACTGAGATCAAACTGTGATTCTGTTGCAACCTGTTCGCACGAGTTAAAAACTATTTCAAAGTTAGTTACAAAGTGCCTGAACAGCGGTTGTGTGATTTTGATCGTGGAAAGATTTGCCGCGTTATTAAAGGGAAAAAAATTCTCAACTTTTATTTTGATAATCCTCGATTCCTTTCGTTGAGCGAGAGATGCCGAGCATTACCCGGGTCCAGCTTCTCCACAATAAAGATGTTTCATATTATGTGTTGGTGGTAAACTGAATACCTTGAGGTTGTTGAGTGTTTGTTCGCCATAAATTTAAAATTGTTCCCATATGGGTTGTAAAAAAAACCCGGAACATTTTGTCATTCAAATGATTAATCACTCGTTTGAGCCGATACCTGACAGGTTAATTGACGGCGAAACTAATCCCGAGGTGTAGTAACGTCCTCATTTTGGACCCATTGAAGCCTGCGAGTTAGAATTTAAGACGCCACCGATGAGGAAGTTACAAGATTTGCAAATTAATCATATCTGTCAGGCGAAGGTGCCAAGTCGGCCCTTGAGTGCAGTCGTTTATCAAAATCATTTGCTCTACATGCAGAACAGCGTAGCTTACCTGTCGAACACCAGCGTGATTTCACAAAATGAATCACCTTGACACTTTTCTTTGACTCGTCCTCGTCGGGCTCTCCGCTCCTCTCGCTCTCCTGGTTGTTCTTACCCTTGAACTTTGGAACCAATCGTCTGCAGTATCCTGGGTAAAAGATTTATTGAACACGCCTTACTCTGCGACAAGAAGACGTGTCCTGTCCGCCGTGCCCATGTCCTCACTGGCGTCCTGAGTCTTGTCTTTTTTCTGCAGGATCAGGGACTTTTATACTACTTGCCCACCTGAGTCGCATCTGGGGAGGAGCCAGTCACGTCCGGCAGAAGGTGCAGACCGGGTTGGTGACAGCCTGGGGACTCAGGTGAGCGAAGTAAAACGCTGCACATGTTCAATTAAACTGCATGGATTACCTCCTCCTGCAGTAAAAAAAAAAACACAGTTTGTGTAACTTCCTCTACAAGGTCACAGGAGAAACTTTAACGTCGGGTTAATGAATAATGTCCTGGTTAATGTGAAGGCAAGCTAACGGCGTTCCCTCCTTTCAGGCTGGGGACATTCCTCTTCATGCGGATCTTGAAGGACGGTCACGATCGCAGATTCAACCATGTCCGCGACAGCCCCGGGACTTTCTTTGTATACTGGACTGTTCAAGGTACTTTTGGGAAAGTGATGTAGAACCTTCCCCTTCGTTGCAAATTGTCCTTGAGCATCTCCGCTCGCGGCCGAGGGGACGTTTCTTGCCTCAAGTTATAAATCACTGTCTCGCTCCCCCGTTCTCGTATGTGCATTTTATTCCAGGTAGGCGCCGTTTGGCTACGGCAAGTCAAATGTAAGTGTTAACTTTGGTCCCGTTTCCTCTCAGCTCTGTGGGTGTTCATGACCCTCCTGCCCACACTCATGCTGAACAGCGAGAAGCGAGATGTTCCCCTGGGAGCAAGGGACTACATCGGCTGGACTATTTGGGGCCTCGGCTTTGCCACGGAGGCGATTGCCGACCAGCAGAAATGGCTTTTTAAGCGCGACCCGGACAACGCCGTAAGTTTCAAAGACCTTGTGATGTGTTCTACATAGATATACGCCTCATTCCCCCCCCCGAGTGTAACGTCTGTGTTGCCTCCAAGGGGAAGTTCATCCAGAGTGGACTCTGGGCCCACAGCCGGCATCCCAACTACCTCGGAGAGATCCTGCAGTGGTCGGGCCTGTGGCTCTCGGCCTCGTCGACGATGCAGGGCCCGCAGTACCTGAGCGCGGCGTCGCCGCTCTTCGTCTGGTTCCTGCTGCGTCACGTCAGCGGCATCCCCATCCTGGAGAAGCAGGCCATGAAGAAGTGGGGCTCCGACGCTGCCTTTCTGAAATACGTCAGAACAACGCCTCTCCTCTGGCCGTGGCCCAAATTTTGATCTCGACTGTTCCCTTAAAGCCAAAGTGAACACACTCCAGTCATTACATTCCCTCAAGGAAATGTTTTGAATCAAGTGTGTAGTTGTCATTTACTTTTGCTGTCACTTGTGTTATTCTTTGAGATAAATTTTCCATAATAGACTTCTGTGGAGTGACTTTATTAAAATCTGCATTTGTCACCAAGACTATAAAGACACCTTTGCTTTTATTTACATATTTGATGCCTAAATTTACAGGTTACCACAATAAAAGGTGTCTGTTAAGTCTTGAGCTGATTTCAAACATGGATTCTAGAAAAAATGCGTCCAGTCATTTTCCTAAGAATTTGCCTGACAAATAGGTTGAACGCTGCAGATGGAGATTGACCGAGTCAGGAACATTTACGGATCACTTGTGGCGTCTGGGTCGAGCGTGAAGGAGGCAGGACAAGACTTGTTTTACTTAGTAAAGTTTTTCCAGAAATTTTACCAGGGAAAATGTCCGGAGCAATATTTGCGTTCTGGCAGATCCCCTCCAGAAAAATGTCTGGGCGCTCTTTCATGTTCCAGGTTCTTATTCATCCTATGATGAATTGGGACTAGTGGAGTCTCTTTGAATCCATCGCACTACTGGGAAACCCAGATAAACTGAAATAGCCTCTTAGATGTGAAGAAAACCCTTTACAAGAATGTAAAAAAGAAAAAGAAAAGAAAGAAATCTCTTTCCCGAGGTCAAACAAAAGGACCAGTCTCTTGCATTAAGATTCAAAAGGTGTGCAAACGACACAAAGACCAGGAGACATTCACGTCAATGTTAGAAATGTATTTTGTAAGTGAATATTACAAAGAGTCTATTTGTGTACAAAAAGAAATCTGTGCTTATAGTTAATTAAAATAATGCCACGGTAACTAAACTGGCTAATCTCACAAAGTATAATTGCCTTTTTGCACTTGAACAGCTCAAGCAAAAACCTCCCATGGTACACACATTACACGGAGCTCTAAACTACGGAGGAGTGAAAACGTCCCGACGAGAGTTTACAGCACCAATCATACTGGCAGTGCGATAATACACTGTAAAACAGAATTGCAGCAACATTTCAAAATTTTCGTCCCCACTACTGATGAGGTCAATGAGGATCGCCGACGTCACGCTCAGACGTCTTCCCCACCGAGGCCCCATAAAGTTTAAAGCACGAACATTTACATTTACTGGATAGAAACAAAAAACAAACAGAAAAACTAAAAAGATTATTGTTACGAGGAGACGTACATTCGATTACAAACCTAGATTGAAATGCCAACAGATGAGCTCTCCGACTTCTGAGTGACACATGAGCCGAAGAGCTCAAAAGAAATGATTAGGTTTCAGAAGCACGTCACGACAAAAACTGCACATATATAATATATACGGTACATCCATCTTCATCCATGAGCACACCTCTCAAAAAGAGTCCACATATAAAGTACATAAACACGCGTTATGAGGTCACGCTTAACGTTTCGCAAAAAGCATCAAAGACATAAGTGTGCATAGATTGAACCCGCTATTTGGTTATAAAAAAAAACGTAAATTATCAAAATACAACTATTACCACTGAAATATAAAAAACCATTATGAGTGTAAAGAATAACTAATACGGAGGCATTTGCAGCTGTTACGAGAGCAGTACCTTGTTAGGAGTTATGGAATATGTGTTATTGCTGCATGAATAAGTTGTTAACGTAGCTGCTCCTCAGATCACTTGAGGAGCGGAGATGCAAAGAACTTTCCTTGGCGAGAGAATCCCACTGCAGATTTGCTCTTGCTCCCGAATCTGCAAAGTCAAAACAGTTATTGGTATATTGTACAGGAGATTAACTTGTATAAAAAGATGTTCAAAGAAGTCAGCTTTTGTCTAAATAGAAAAAGAAAAAACTTTGTAGCTTCACTAAATATTTGAATCAGTAATACGCCACAGTAGTTAATCATTAGAGCATTGATTGTAAAAAACAGTGTCAGAGCAGGAGACGGTGCCGGTGTTTGTGTGTTTACTGTACCTGGGCGTCAGAGAGGACTTCATGCGCTGAGACAAGGAGCTGGACGAGGGGGTTTTGTTGAGCTGGTGCTCCGGCGTGGTCAGGGGTCCCAGCATGCTCATGCCTCTGTCGGGGGTGGCGTAGCAGTTGGCGTTCTCGATGATCAGGTGGTCCAGGTTGGGCGGCTCGCTTTCCGCCATCACAAATTGGCCCCAGTAGTCGGCCGGCAGAGACAACAGACGCTGCACGACCTGGACGGGGCAGCGAGGAGGAGGAGGAGGAGACGACACGCAAGCGATCAGGGTCATTCAAAACACTGTGTGGTATTGTGATGATTTTCTGGAGTGTAATATTATATTTTAGCGAGACAATTTTGGAGGCCACTGGTGTTATTGCGACATCTAGTGGCGATGAATATCAAAGATATACCCTTTAAAAGTTGTCCTAAATATGGGGAAGTATATGAATGAAAACCAGAGAAACATCACATACAGTATTTATATATATATATATATATAGACATGCCGTACTGTCGAGACATACCTTAGGCTGTCGTTTGGTGTCCTGCAGGATGGTCATGGGTTCTGGGTTAGGAACCGCATGACCCACAATGGTTGGACCAAAAACTCGAGCCAGGTTACCGATGTCCATCTTGGTGTCCAAACTCGAAGCCACTCTGAAAGATTTTAAATCAGATCCAAATGTTTTTCTATAGTATGAAATAAAAATAACCACAACTTAATTTCTAAGTCTGTTTACGATCTGTTCACAAATTCGGAGAACAGTTTTTGCCTGAGGCGATTTAATCCAAATAAATCTAGAGGATATAGTAGGTTTAAAAAGAGACGGAGCTAGAGAGAACTATTCAAATAAGTAAATCCCAACACGGAATTTGTAGCAGGAAGACGCAAAGCTTTTTAATCAGCTGCACTGGGGAGAAACGCAGTATTTTAGAGAATCAGCCGACCTCTGCAGGTGAAGGGCGACAAAGGCCAGCGTGTCTCTGTTGGCCTGCGGCAGGTCACTGATGGTCTGGTATATCAGAGCGATGCTGTTGTCGTCGTCTGAAACCTCTGAGGGAGAACAAAGAGAAAATTCAACAACAATGTTTGTCAGAGGAGGCCAAGAAACAGGAGGTTGAGGATTTATATTTTAACGACTTGAAACACCTACGGTTTCTAACAGTGTTCAGAACAAATAAACAACAACAACAGAGTTGTTATGAAAGCTGAATTTAACGCGTCTGTTTGGTACATTTCTTCTGTCCATTCAGAAATAAGACACAAAGCTGCTGTTATTTCAGATTGCACTATAAATTTGCTTTAATATCCGGCGCCAAGGATTTTTTTACTACGGAGCCCTCGAGTCAGAAAGAGCCATTAACCGCACACGCACCGGCCGCCTCCATGAAGGGCCGGTTCAGGCGGAAGGTGAGGAGCGGCTCCTTGAGGTTGCGCAGGAAGTCCTTGAAGAGGCCGGTGATGGCGTGGATGTCGTCCACCTTGCTCAGCACGGGGACGGTTTTGCTGCGCAGGAACTTCTCCTTCAGCTCCTTCACGGTGCGGTCAGACCCGGACAGGCGGTACAGTCCGGCCTGAGAGGGGAAGAAAATACAATTATTCAACCATTTAAATCTGACATTTTCTATTGGATATATACGAGATATGAAAAAAATGTGACAAACGAGGGCATTGAAGCCTCACATTTTTTTCTATGACTAAATAGTTTTCCACAATTAATTGATTTTTTTCAGAGAAGCTCATGTGGCCCTAATGACCACATCAACAAATTGTGCAAACAAAAATATTTGCGAATGCAATTATCATGGCTACGATCCATGAAGAATATCTTTTACAAAAGCAACTGTTTTTTTCAGATGAGGAAAAAAAATAATAATGACCTTCTCAGAAAAAAAAATAATGCCACAGAATGAAAGTGAGAGTTTAGGGGACAGGAGCAAAACATAAAACCAACAGAAAGAAACGAAGGCAGCACAACAGCTCCGACAGGTTTTATCGGCCATCAAACAGCCCAAATTACAAATTTAATCTCCTGGAAACAGATTGTAAAAATCTTAGTTACAGCTCTGTCGCAGCTTATGGGGGAAACGGCGACGTTAAAAAAATAAACGACTGGGACGTGTGCGGCCTCTCTCGCCCTTCAGACACGAAAACACCACCAACCTCGCGAAGGCCTCTTTGCTCGATCTCGCTGATGCAGTGGACCACGAGAGGGGGGATCATGGGCGACGTGTCGGGGACGTAGTCGGCAAGCACGCCCTGGTGACGAAGGAGAAAATGGGGGGAAAACTGTCAGCACTTTAGCGCGTTTGTGTGCAAATCTAGAGGAGAAGTCGGTCAGGTTTTTACACACCTCCCCGATTTTGACCGGTGTGGCGCCCAGGTTGGGGATGCACGGCAGAGGGCACCGCTCGCGACACTCGGGGTGCGAGACGACCTTGCAGTCTCGGCACTTCAGGGAGATCTTGCCAAACTTGATCCTCTTCCCGCAGGGAACGCAGGACTCCGGCTTAATGACCTGAGACGGGAGGTGAGAGGCCGGTAAAGATCGGAGGTCGACCGTTGACAAACCCACTGTTTACACTTTATGGTATTTAATATATTAAATATATATAAATAAACTAAAGTCTAGTTCTACAAATGTACTGTAGAAATAGACGAGCAGCCGTTTGAAACTATTAAATACAGTTTTACCCACGCTGTCCTGTAAAGACAACAACAAATGAACATTGGCAAACCAATTATTACTTAACACTCTGGAAAGACATGAATCGACAAATACATTAGAGCCGGCGCTGGAGGTTTGATCAAACGTATTGGCAGAATTATCATTAAATCCGAGATACGTTCACTCTGCGACTCGACTTACGGTTTTGGAGACAAACTCGTGAAGGCGCACGCCGCCCCCATTGCTCTGCGGCGTGCTGGGCTGGGCTCTTCCCTCAGGGACGCCGGGCTGCTTGAAGACAACGTCCTCGGACTTGAGGGATTCAGAGTCCCACTCCATGGCGGCTGAACGGGAGAGACGGCGAAGAAACACCTGCGTTAATCACAAACCACGACCACAGTCTGCGGCTATGAGGAAAAAACGCGGTCGTATCACCACCACGCTGCAATAATCAGACTTAAGATGTCCGTAAAAATTAACACAGCATTAGAGCTGCAACAGTTAATGCGAGTACTAATTGATTAATCGAGAAAATAATCGACAGATTAATCGATTAAAAATTATTTTGAGTTGCAGCAGCTACACGGTATTTTTAAGTAATATTCAAATGAGCTCAGTGTCCACTGACTAAATTACACTTTGGTTTTATTTTGGTCACATGGTGGATGATGATGATTTGACATGAGCCCAGATTGTTCTATTCAAAACAGCTCAGAATGCATCATGTCGCCCTGACTTCAAAATAAAAGCTTATTTTCAACGGATTCAATTTCAGACTAAGAACATAATTACGGGCAGAATGATTTAAGTTTTCACACAGTGATTTTTTTTAAATGCAAAAGGCTTCAACATTCACTTTTGTTTTTCAAGAACCGAGTTGAGCCGGAGTTTGCCTCATCACGTGAGGAAAGAGGAACTCAGTAGGAGATTGTTCCGAGTTAAGACGGACAATTTCCAGAACATTCTGTGGCGTGTGGGTAGATCACGCCGGAGGCCGTGACATGATGTCATCTCTGCGGCGGGAAAAAACAAACGCCCTCTCACTCTCTGGGAAGTTTTCCCAGACGTTTTTCCTGCTGTATTCTCACATGGGGCTCCCACTCGGGACATTTTCCAGGAATTTTTTTTTACTGAGAGGGGGACTGATAGAAAAAGTTCCAGATAATGTCAAGAGCGACGTTTGCCGTCTCGCGTAAAGCCCCTTTGGAAAAAATTCCAGGAAAACGTCTGGACCTCAGTGCATGTATCTCTGAAAGCAGCTACAGATTGGATGAGATCTTTTGACAATAGTTTTACTATGTTTTATTTAGAAGTAACCATAACGAATATCTCACCAGTCCTTCGCCGGCTGCGAGTCCAGTACGGAATACTTTCAATGGTAGAAACCGCCTCCACGGGTCCTCCGTTTGCAGGGACAGTCACCGTGGTCTTTGTCACCAGAGTCTCATTTCCCTGTTCCAAATAATAATAATAAATAAAATAAATAATAATTCAGAACAACCCCGTACAACCAAACTATCTGGGGCCCTAATGTGCATTCTTGTGGCCGTTTACAGGGTTGCAACAAACCACAGATTGAATAGCTGCCGTACTTCAGCTGTTTCAGATATCTGGAGTGTTTGTGGTGGCGTGTCATATTGCGTCACAATTTTAATTCATAAAAGAAAAGTGTTGATGATATCCAGACTGGAGGGAAAACGAACCCCTACCCTCTCCGAGGTTCTGCCTGTTGATCGAGACCTCTTGGAGGCGAGTGGAGGACCGTCCACGTGGTTCCTCGAGGAGCGCTGGAAATCAAAGCATCATCAGACATCAATAACTTCTACCTTCACCTGCAGTGAACACAAAGCCCTAGATTTTAAAAAGGGACAAAGTTACTTCACATACCCTTTTTTCTCGCTTTTTCAGTCGCACCGTCCTAATGTTGGAGGAGTCCCAGTCCTGTCGGAGATGGAGCACGTCGGAGTCAAGACGTCAGGATTAACAGGGAGGTTGTTTCCCCCGCATGATAAAGTAAGATTAACTCGGGGATGAAAAGAAAAGTACTTACGAGAGAGTCGTCCGTTTTGTCGTAGCTGATATCTGACAGGATCGAGGCGGACTCATCGATTGTCTTCAGTCTATCGGAAGCAACAGAAAACGGTGTATAGAGCAACAAGTATAGAGCTGCAACAGTTAAAACGATTAGTGATCGCCCACTAAATCAGTCTCCAATTATTTTGATAATCGATTAAAAGTCATTTCAAGTAGTTTTTATGGGGAAATAGGTCCAAAATTCTCTGATTTCAGCTTCTTAAATGTGAAAATTTTCTTGTGTCGACTTTGTCTGCGACCAATGATTATTTTCATTATTGATTAATCTGTCGATTATTTTCTCGATTAGTAGTTTGGTTCATAAAGTGTCATAAAATTGTGAAAAATGTCAATTGTGTTTTCCAAACCACCAAGATGATGTTTTGTTCACACACCAAAGATATTCAGTTTACTGTCATAGAGGAGCAAAGAAACCAGAAAATATTCAATTAAATATCCATTTAAGAAGCTGAAATCAGAGAATTTTGACTTTTTTTCTCATAAAAACTACTTGAACCGATTATCAAAATATTTGGCGATTAATTTAGTAGTCGATTAATCGATTAACTGTTGCAGCTCTAGTGTGGACAAAACAAAACATCATTTTGGGGTTTGGGAAACACGATCAAACGTTTTGTTTTTTTTAATTTATACTATTTTATGGACCAAACAACCAATCGATTAATCAAGGAAATAATCATTGGGCGGAAGCAGCTCAAAGATAAGTCATTTAAAACTGTGACGCACTAAGGAATTCATAAATAAATGGGAGATGATAGACAAGAGGGAGAACGACTACGGCACTTGTAAATACACTGGAGAAACACTGTACTGTAAAAGTCTCAGGCGTCAGATGTTCTCACACGCCAACCAAACCGCCCACAGGGGGAAACCACCGGGAATAACTGCACTCTTGTGTTGTTCTCGAAACACCACTGATGCGGCGCGATTAGAGAACAGAACACAGAAGCTGTTCATCGGCGAGGACATGGAAACTGAATGCTATCGGAAATGTAAACATTATGGCTTTAAGAGTTCCTTACCTCCGGCTGGTGTTGAGGCTGGCCGCCGCCGCCTGACAGTTGGTGTTCAGGAAGGCCAGAGCCGAGCGCTGCTCTGCACTCAGCTGGATGCTGTTGCTGGAGCCCTCGCTGGTCAGCAGGTCACGGATCAGCTGGATTTGACGGTCCTGGATTACAGAAACGCAAACCGCCGCACGTGTCAGAAGTTACTTGAAAGGTGGATTAAGTTAT